>NC_053023.1:749776562-749884290 GCF_003073215.2 Triticum urartu | reverse complement strand
TGACAAATCCCAGTCTCGATTCGTGCCAACCCAACAGACACTTTCGGAGATACCTGTAGTGCACCTTTATAGCCACCCAGTTACGTTGTGACGTTTGGTATACCCAAAGCATTCCTACGGTATCCGGGAGTTGCACAATCTCATGGTCTAAGGAAATGATACTTGACATTAGAAAAGCTCTTAGCAAACGAACTATACGATCTTGTGCTATGCTTAGGATTGGGTCTTGTCCATCACATCATTCTCCTAATGATGTGATCCCGTTATCAATGACATCCAATGTCCATGGTCAGGAAACCATAACCATCTATTGATCAACGAGCTAGTCAACTAGAGGCTCACTAGGGACATGTTGTGGTCTATGTATTCACACATGTATTACGGTTTCCAGTTAATACAATTATAGCATGAACAATAGACAATTATCATGAACAAGGAAATACAATAATAACCATTTTATTATTGCCTCTAGGGCATATTTCCAACAGTCTCCCACTTGCACTAGAGTCAATAATCTAGTTCACATCACTATGTGATTGTAATGAATTCAACACCCATGGGGTTTGATCATATCTCGCTTGTGAGAGAGGTTATTAGTCAACGGGCCTGAACCTTTCAGATCCGTGTGTGCTTTACAAATCTCTATGTCATCTTGTAGATGCAGCTACCACGCTCTATTTGGAGCTATTCCAAATAACTGTTCTACTATACGAATCCGGTTTACTACTCAGAATCATCCGAATTAGTGTCAAAGTTTGCATCGACGTAACCCTTTACGACGAACTCTTTTACCACCTCCATAATCGAGAAAATTCCTTAGTCCACTAGTTACTAAGGATAACCTTGACCGCTGTCCTGTGATCCATTCCTGGATCACACTTGTACCCCTTGACTGACTCATGGCAAGGCACACTTTAGGTGCGGTAAACAGCATAGCATACTGTGGAGCCTACGTCTAAAGCATAGGGGACGACCTTCGTCCTTTCTCTCTCTTCTGCCGTGGTCAGGTCTTGAGTCTTACTCAATACTCACACCTTATAACACAGCCAAGAAGTCCTTCTTTGCTGATCTATTTTAAACTCCTTCAAAATCTTGTCACGGTATGTATTCATTTGAAAGTACTATTAAGCGGTTTTTGATCTATCCTTATAGATCTTGATGCTCAATGTTCAAGTAGCTTAATCCAGGTTTTCCATTGAAAAACACTTTTCAAATAACCCTATATGCTTTCTAGAAATTCTATAGCATTTCTGATCAACAATATGTTAACAACATATACTCATCAGAAATTCTATAGTGCTCCCACTCACTTCTTTGGAAATACAAGTTTCTCATAAACTTTGTATAAACCCAAAATCTTTAATCATCTCATCAAAGCGTATATTCCATCTCCGAGATGCTTACCCAGTCCTTAGAAGGATTACTGGAGCTTTGCATAGTTGTTAGCATCTTTCAGGATTGACAAAACCTTCTGGTTGTATCACATACAACCTTTCCTCAAGAAAATCGTCAAGGAAACAATGTTTTGACATCATATCTGCAAGATTTCATAAATAATGCAGTAACTGCTAATATAATTCCAACAGACTCTTAGCATCGCTACGAGTGAGAAAGTCTCATTGTAGTCAACTCCTTGAACTTGTCAGAAAACATCTTAGCGACAAGTCGAGCTTTCTTAATGGTGACACTTACCATCATTGTCCGTCTTCCTTTTAAAATCCATCTGTACTCAACAACCTTACGACCATCGAGTAGTTCTTCCAAAGTCTATACTTTTGTTTTCATACATGGATCCTCTCTCGGATTTTATGGCCTCGAGCCATTTTTCGGAATCCGGGCCCACCATCGCTTCTCCACAGCTCGTAGGTTCATTGTTGTCTAGCAACACGACCTCTAAGACAAGATTACATACCACTCTGAAGTAGTACGCATCCTTGTCGACCTACGAGGTTTGGTAGTGACTTGATCTGAAGTTTCATGATCACTATCATCAGCTTCCACTTCAATTGGTGTAGGCGCCATAGGAACAACTTCCTGTGCCCTGCTACACACTAGTTGAAGTGATGGTTCAATAACCTCATCAAGTATCCACCATCCTCCCACTCAATTCTTTCAAGAGAAACTTTTCCTTGAGAAAGGGCCTGTTTCTAGAAACAATCACTTTTGCTTCTGGATCTGAAATAGGAGGTATACCCAACTGTTTTGGGTGTCCTATGAAGATGCATTTATCCGCTTTGGGTTCAAGCTTATCAGGCAAAACCTTTCACATAAGCGTCGCAACCCCAAACTTTTAAGAAATGACAGCTTAGGTTTCTCTAAACCATAGTTCATACGGTGTCATCTCAACGGAATTACATGGTGCCCTATTTAAAGTGAATGCGGTTGTCTCTAAAGCCTAACCCATAAACGATAGTGGTAATTCGATAAGAGACATCATGGTATGCACCATATCCAATAGGGTGCATTTATGATGTTCAGACACACCATCGCACTATGGTGTTCCAGGCGGTATTAGTTGTGAAACAATTTCCACAATGTCTTAATTGTGCGCCAAACTCGTAACTCGAATATTCATCTCTATGATCATATCATATACATTTTATCCTCTTGTCACGACGATCTTCAACTTCACTCTGAAATTACTTGAACCTTTCAATAATTCAGACTTGTGTTTCATCAAGTAAATATACTCAGTATCTACTCAAATCATCTGTGAAGTAAGAACATAACGATATCCACTGCGTGCCTCAGCAGTAATTGGACTGCATACATCAAAATGTATTACTTCCAACAAGTTGCTTTCTTGTTCCATCTTACTGAAAATGAGGCTTTTCAGTCATCTTGCCCATGTGGTATGATTTTCATGTCTCAAGTGATTCAAAATCAAGTGAGTCCAAATGATCCATCTGCATGGAGTTCCTTCATGCGTACATACTAATAGACATGGTTCGCATGTCTCAAAATTTTCAAAAAAACGAGTGAGTCAAAAAGATCCATCAACATGGAGCTTCTTCATGCGTTTTATACCAATATGACTCAAATGGCAGTGCCACAAGTAGGTGGTACTATCATTACTATCTTATATCTTTTGGCATGAACATGTGTATCACTACGATCGAGCACTACTAGGGAAAAGCCTAGCAGCAGCGCGGGTTTTGGGCCTCTCAGTAGCGCGGGGACAGGCGCTACTAATAAGGCGCTACAGCTAACGTATAGCAGTAGCGCCTGTTGTCCCACGCTACTGCTATACATGAATAGCTGTAGCGCTGTTTAGAAAAGGGCGCTGCTGACATTATCTGCAGCGATGTTTACCGGGAAGCGCTACTGGTAATGCGGCGCTACTGCTAAATTTCCCCCCTCGCTACTACTAGTTTTATTAGTTTTTTTCCTACATATTTGTTTTTGTATTTGTTTTGTATTTGAACAGGCTTTATACAATAATCTTTACCATATCATACACATACAAATGTAATCATAGCATATACATACAATTAGTCTCATCAAATCATGTCATCATCATAATCATCATCCAACACAAAGTGGTCTCTCACCATCATCTCGAAAATAGCGATACAAGTCTCAATTACTTGCAAATACATCGTCATCCATCTAAACAATGGTATACGTGAGAAGAGCTACCACTTTGAGTACATGAGTTCGTATCCCTCTCTCGCATTAGCGTGAACCTAAACTAACTACTGCCTGTCGCTCGGAAACCAGAAACCGGTACAACTGGGCCTGACACTCCGGCCACTTGTCGTATATATAGTCCTGGCGTAGCACTTATTCACCTTCGATGATCTATGCACCTGCGTCGTCACATGAGTCGATGATATGCAACATATATAGTCAGAAAGAGACAGACTTGGCAAAAATAGAAACAACATATCATAAGCATAAATAACAAGGTTCATCGTACCCCAAAATGCCCTAAGTAGAGTGATTTTCGCTAGTCGAGGAGGAGGACGGTTTAATTACATCACAAATAAAGTTTCACCGTGCATAACTCAAAGTTTTGTCATACAGAAAGTATGGACTAAACGGACACATTGCCATATATCGTCAATCACTCCAACATGTCGTTCCATCCATCCATGTCAGGGAGATAGTCCCCGAGCCTAGTGAAAGGCTTCAGGTCGAGACGCTGAGCGGCTACCCATGTTCGGACGTCTTCCCGTGACATTTGTCCTTCTTCGTAGAACATCCCTGTTTTTCCGACGACCTCCTTCATGATGATTTGGGCAAGTTCGCGCTGGATGTGATAGAACTCGGCTCGAAGTCGATGATCCTCGATATCTCCTATGTTCTTTGCCCATTGCAGAATATGGGCATCGCCGGATCTAGGTGACATGCGAAGGTTCTGGTGATCCCGTCTGTACTCCAGCATGTGGTGTAGGACATAGAATCCATCATTAAGAGAATTGTTCGGTTGCTGGATGCAGCAGAAGTCGGTCTTATGGCCGAAGGCGACCCTGCCCCCCCTTCTCTTCTTGTCCCTGACCTCTCCACCCCTTGCTTGGTAGTAAAACATAGCACTGTCGAGAACATCCTTGATGTGGGTGTAATCCTTTTTGTGAATGTTCTTCGACGAGTCCAAGTAAAGAGCGTGGGAGAATCGGGGGTATAGGATGATGAGGACAGCGCGCCCGCCGCTGCGCAAAATAAGTACATCTCAAATTACTTAGCCTCCACTGTGCAAATGATGATTGAAATCAAAGGAAGGATAGCAGCGCGGATGACTTACACGGGATGATAAGGCACGAGAATCGCCCCCTTGTCCTTATTGGCGAGCATGAAATTGACGATGTATTCTCTCGCGTATACACGGTGCTCTGCGCAGACTCCCAAGAAGCCCTCGTGCATGTAGTACGGGTCAGCGACACAGATATGAGATATCTGCTCAAACCCGATGATGTAGTTCATGTGCAAGGCATAAAGGCGGACAAACGTAAAATCCAGCTTCTTCACGTGAAACATGTCGAATATGTAATCGAATCGGAGGAAGAACTTATCCACGGGGAAGCTGTCGACGTACGACATTTGCCGCGGAACGTTAACCACGTAGAGTGGGTATCCTGGATCTGTCGAGGCGATGAGGCCTTTCTCTACCCGCAGCACATCGTCATGAAGTCTCCTTAGATCGCCGAATCTGGCCTATAGCGCTGTTGCAGGTAGGATTGGTTGACCGGGGATATGCCATTTATCCGCATCGGGGATATCTATACGGTCCTGAAGCCGAGGCTGCTGAGGCGGCTGGATCATAGAATCAGCTTTTTTGCCTTTCCCCGCTCTCTTCCTAGACTTCTTTATGTTGGGGAACGTTGCAGAAAACAAAAATTTTCCTACGGTTTCACCAAGATCCATCTATGAGTTCATCTAGCAACGAGTATTCAGATTGAATCTACATACCTTTGTAGATCGCGAGCGGAAGCGTTCAAGAGAACGGGGTTGAGGGAGTCGTACTCGCCATGATCCAAATCACCGATGACCAAGTGCCGAACGGACAGCACCTCCGCGTTCAACACACGTACGGAGCGGATGACGTCTCCCACACCTTGATCCAGCAAGGAGGAGGGAGAGGTTGAGGAAGATGGCTCCAACAGCAGCACGACGGCGTGGTGATTATGGAGTAGCAGTTCTCCGGCAGGGCTTCGCCAAGCTCACGCGGAGGAGGAGAGGTGTTGGGGAAGGGAGGGGCTGCGCCTTGGATGTGTCCAGCAGCCCTCCCCTCACCCCTCTATTTATAGGGGAAGGGAGAAGGGGGGCCGGTCCCTCTAGATGAGATCTAGAGGGGGGGCGGCCAAGGGGAGGGGGCTTGCCCCCCAAGCAAGGGGGGCGCCCCCCCTCAGGGTTTCCCCCAACCCTAGGCGCATGGGCCCTAGGGGGGAGTGGCGCCCCAGCCCACTTTGGGCTGGATCCCTTCCTCATACAGCCCATAAGGCCCTTCGGGAGAGGTGGCCCCTCCCGGTGGACCCCCGGAACCCCTCCGGTGGCCCCGGTACAATACCGATATGCCCCCGAACCTTTCCGGTGACCGTATGACGACTTCCCATATATAAATCTTTACCTCCGGACTATTCCGAAACTCCTCGTGACGTCCGGGATCTCATCCGGGACTCCGAACAATATTCGTTAATCACATATAAGTCTTCCTAATAACCCTAGCGTCACCGAACCTTAAGTGTGTAGACCCTACGGGTTCGGGACACACGTAGACATGACCGAGATGGCTCTCGGGCAATAACCAACAGCGGGATCTGGATACCCATGTTGGCTCCCACATGCTCCTCAATGATCTCATCGGATGAACCACAATGTCAAGGATTCAAGCAACCCCGTATACAATTCCCTTTGTCAGTCGGTATTTTACTTGCCCGAGATTCGATCGTCGGTATCTCAATACCTTGTTCAATCTCGTTACCGGCAAGTCACTTTACTCGTACCGTAATGCATGATCCCGTTATCAAACACTTTGATCACATTGAGCTCATTATGATGATGCATTACCGAGTGGGCCTGGTGATACCTCTCCATCATACGGAGTGACAAATCCCAGTCTCGACCCGTGTCAACCCAACAGACACTTTCGGAGATACCTGTAGTGCACCTTTATAGTCACCCAGTTACGTTGTGACGTTTGGTACACCCAAAGCACTCCTACGGTATCCGGGAGTTACACGATCTCATGGTCTAAGGAAAAGATACTTGACATTGGAAAAGCTCTAGCAAAAGGAACTACACGATCTTGTGCTATGCTTAGGATTGGGTCTTGTCCATCACATCATTCTCCTAATGATGTGATCTCGTTATCAATGACATCCAATGTCCATAGTCAGGAAACCATGACTATCTATTGATCAACGAGCTAGTCAACTAGAGGCTCACTAGGGACATGTTGGTGTCTAAGTATTCACAGATGTATTACGATTTCCGGATAACACAATTATAGCATGAATAAAAGACAATTATCATGAACAAGGAAATATAATAATAATGCTTTTATTATTGCCTCTAGGGCATATTTCCAACAGTCTCCCACTTGCACTAGAGTCAATAATCTAGTTACATTGTGATGAATCGAACACCCATAGAGTTCTGGTGCTGATCATGTTTTGCTCGCGGAAGAGGTTTAGTCAACGGATCTGCGACATTCAGATCCGTATGTACTTTGTAAATTTCTATGTCTCCATCTTGAACATTTTCTCGAATGGAGTTGAAGCGACGCTTGATGTGCCTGGTCTTCTTGTGAAACCTGGGCTCCTTGGCAAGTGCAATAGCTCCAGTGTTGTCACAGAAGATTTTGATCGGCCCCGACGCATTGGGTATGACTCCTAGGTCGGTGATGAACTCCTTCACCCAAATTGCTTCATGCGCTGCCTCCGAGGCTGCCATGTACTCCGCTTCACATGTAGATCCCGCCACGACGCTCTGCTTGCAGCTGCACTAGCTTACTGCTCCACCATTCAACACATACACGTATCGGTTTGTGACTTAGAGTCATCCAGATCTATGTCGAAGCTAGCGTCGACGTAACCCTTTACGGCGAGCTCTTCGTCACCTCCATAAACGAGAAACATGTCCTTTGTCCTTTTCAGGTACTTCAGGATATTCTTGACCGCTGTCCAGTGTTCCTTGCCGGGATTACTTTGGTACCTTCCTACCAAACTTACGGCAAGGTTTACATCAGGTCTGGTACACAGCATGGCATACATAATAGATCCTATGGCTGAAGCATAGGGGATGACACTCATCTCTTCTTTATCTTTTGCCGTGGTCGGGCATTGAGCCGAGCTCAATCTCACACCTTGCAATACAGGCAAGAACCCTTTCTTGAACTGATCCATTTTGAACTTCTTCAAAATCTTATCAAGGGATGTGCTTTGTGAAAGACCTATGAGGCGTCTTGATCTATCTCTATAGATCTTGATGCCTAATATATAAGCAGCTTCTCCAAGGTCCTTCATTGAAAAACACTTATTCAAGTAGGCCTTAATGCTGTCCAAAAGTTCTATATCATTTCCCATCAAGAGTATGTCATCTACATATAATATGAGAAATGCTACAGAGCTCCCACTCACTTTCTTGTAAACGCAGGCTTCTCCATAAGTCTGCATAAACCCAAACGCTTTGATCATCTCATCAAAGCGAATGTTCCAACTCCGAGATGCTTGCACCAGCCCATAAATGGATCGCTGGAGCTTGCATACTTTGTTAGCATTCTTAGGATCGACAAAACCTTCCGGCTGCATCATATACAGTTCTTCCTTAAGATGCCCGTTAAGGAATGCCGTTTTGATGTCCATCTGCCATATCTCATAATCATAGTATGCGGCAATTGCTAACATGATTCGGACGGACTTCAGCTTCGCTACGGGAGAGAATGTCTCATAGTAGTCAACCCCTTGAACTTGCCGATAACCCTTAGCGACAAGTCGAGCTTTATAGATGGCAACATTACCATCCGCGTCCGTCTTGTTCTTAAAGATCCATTTGTTTTCTATCGCTCGCCGATCATCGGGCAAGTCCGTCAAAGTCCATACTTTTTTTTCATACATGGATTCTATCTCGGATTTCATGGCTTCAAGCCATTTGTTGGAATCTGGGCCCGCCATCGCTTCTTCATAGTTCGAAGGTTCACCGTTGTCTAACAACATGATTTCCAAGACAGGGTTGCCGTACCACTCTGGTGCGGAACGTGTCCTTGTGGACCTACGAAGTTCAGTAGTAACTTGATCCGAAGTACCTTGATCATCATCATTATTTTCCTCTCCAGTTGGTGTAGGCATCACAGGAACATTTTCCTGAGCTGCGCTACTTTCCTGTTCAAGAGGTAGTACTTCATCGAGTTCTACTTTCCTCCCACTTACTTCTTTCGAGAGAAACTCTTTTTCCAGAAAGGATCCGTTCTTGGCAACAAAGATCTTGCCCTCGGATCTTAAGTAGAAGGTATACCCAATGGTTTCCTTAGGGTATCCTATGAAGACGCATTTTTCCGACTTGGGTTCGAGCTTTTCAGGTTGAAGTTTCTTGGCATAAGCATCGCATCCCCAAACTTTTAGAAACGACAGCTTAGGTTTCTTCCCAAACCATAATTCATACGGTGTCGTCTCAACGGATTTAGACGGTGCCCTATTTAAAGTGAATGTAGCTGTCTCTAGAGCGTATCCCCAAAATGATAGCGGTAAATCGGTAAGAGACATCATAGAACGCACCATATCCAATAGAGTGCGATTACGACATTCGGACACACCGTTACGCTAAGGTGTTCCAGGCGGCGTGAGTTGTGAAACGATTCCACATTTCCTTAAGTGCGTACCAAATTCGTGACTTAAATATTCTCCTCCACGATCTGATCATAGAAACTTTATCTTCCGGTCACGTTGATTCTCTACCTCATTCTGAAATTCCTTGAACTTTTCAAAGGTCTCAGACTTGTGTTTCATTAAGTAGACATACCCATATCTACTCACGTCATCAGTGAGAGTGACAGATACCGTGAGGGCGTCGAGCTCAGCCAAAGATGAAGCACCGCCGAGCACGTCCGGTGCGGGAGCAGGTGCTCCCAAGAAGTCAGCAAGGGGAAAATCCTCTGCATTTTTTTCTGGATTTTGCCTTGTCCAAGTGAAAATGCCCATCACCAAGGAAGTAGACAAATCTGCAACCACCTATTTTGCGGCAGCTACCACTATTGCGACTGTCTGAGATGATTTCTTCTCAACCGCGATCTCAACCTTCTTGTCGATGTTTTCTTCAGTTAACCTCCGTCTTTCCTTTCTCTCCTCCGTGGTCTCACGGTAGTACTTCTTCCACGTGGCGCCGTCTCCGACACCGTGCACGCGTCCATACGACGGTCGAGTATCCACCGGTTGTCGTTTCAATATGTTCAACGCCCGGTTGAATGGAGTGTCCCACTTGGGCCTCGCCAATGCCTCAGACGGCGAGTCGCTTTCGGCCGCAATCTGGTGCTGCTTTCTTTGCAAAAGGCACAAGGATCGTTTACAAATATGACTAACGTGTGTAGTCAAATTGATCAGAAACTAAAATTACCAGCAGTCTCATGAACTCCGTAATGACCGCTGTTGTCTCGTAAACCTTCTTCACTGGGTCCCAACGGTGCCGGGCCCTTAGGACGTCACGCTCCTGCGGGACGGTGAAATCCGCCAAGGGGTCTGGGATGCCCAGACTCGCGGCTTCCGCATCCTCCTTGGCCCATTTGGACCTCTTTCCGCCGTAACCACGACTTCCGAGGTGGTGGCTCCCAATGTTCCTCTCTTGAAACCCCTTCATGTACTTAGACTTTTTTTGGCAGCTTCGGCCTCGCAAGCCTCCTTGAATATTTGAAACTGCTCTTCCGTGATTGTCGGATTATCCTTTACAATCTCGGAGTAGGGTTCCTTCTTGTCGATGATCCTTGCTTTCACTCGAGTTTTCTAGGCGGCCAACACGTCGCTAAAATTGGTCATGGCGTGTTTGTTTATCTTCTTCATTGTCGGGTCCTCATCTGGATCTTCATAATCCTTCTCATTCCGGCCTGGGAACAAGAATATCTGGTGAAACTTCTTTAGGAGGGAGCTCCTCATATTTTCTATCTTCTGTAGTTTCTCATCGTTGATGGTGGCGGTTGTCCGTATGATGCAGCCTATTTGATTGCCATAGCATCGACGCGCTTCCTCGGGCGCCTTTGGCTCAAAAATGCCGTCGTCCACCTCCGTGACCACCAGTCTAGTAGTCCTGAGTTTGTTAGGAAGCCGTTGCCTCTTTGCTTTCGGTTCTACACAGGCTCCGCTCCCCGAGGCAGCACCGGTCTCAGTCTCAGCGTCGGTCTCGATGCCGGTCTGAGTCTCAGCGCCGGTCTCAGTCCCAGCACCGGTCCGTGTGTCGGTCTCAGTCCCCGATGCCACCGGTGGGCCCATCAACAACATCGGTTGATCGTCGGTAAGGCTAAAAAATTCATCTGCCGCCCGGTCGACATCGTCGCAATCACCAGAACCCTGTCCTTCATCGTTGCTAGCCATGTTTCCTATGATTAAATCTAGTCAATTAATTCTAGACCTAATAAAATGAACAATGACATAAAAAAGGCCTATTGTTTTGCAGGAATGTTGACTCCTTCCTGGTGCGGCAAATCACGGGCACTCGATATGTCCTAGTTTGTAGCACAAGTCATGCCGAAATTCACGGAAAATTTTGGCATGACCTTTGCTAAAAAGTGGACAAATCGAGAACCTGAAATTTGCCGGAACAGAAATGAATCAACATTCCGGCAAAACATAGGCCACTCAGCACCATTCCCTGGAAACAGTGTTCAAATATCCCTCTTCGACACCGCAACACATGTCCAAATATACACGAGCAACCACATGTCCAAATTTCACAAGCTAATTCAAAAACAAAGTGTAGAAGAAAATTCATTTAACTACTAATAGAACAAAATTCAGTTAACTTTAGTGCTCTATAATAATGAAAGGAAAAAAATTCAGTTAACTACTAATTTCATTCATTTAGGTTATTCATTTAACATCACCTAATTAACCTACTGTACCACTACTACTAGCAGCACTACTAACCTAATTAACCTAGCAAAACTCTAGTGCCCTAACTGAAAAACATCTAATTAACATCTACTAGTACCACTATTGCCCTAACCTAATTAACATCTACTAGTATCACTATATACTATACAAGCAGCATCTACCCTAATTAAACCCTACTGCTCTAACTAACTTTTGTTGTAAACCAAATTTTTTGCTCTAAACTAATTTTTGCTCTAACATCTACTACTTAACATCCTTTGCTCTAAACTAAATTTTGTGCTATAAACAAACTTTTCCTCTACTAATTTTTCTCTAAAATGCAGAGAGAGGGGAGTCGAGGGGAGGGGTGGGGGACTTACAGAGAGGGGAGAGACGATGGGTGGGAGGTGCTCGGTGACGAAGGCAGGGGCGGAGAGGGCGGGCTCGGGCACGGGCAACGATGGTCCTGGGCGGGCTCGGGCGGCGGTGAGGTGGAGGGCGCCAACGGTGACGTCAAGGGCGGCCTCGGGTGGCGGCGGCGAGGCTGAGAGCGGCCTCGGGCGGCGGCGGTGAGGATGACGGCGGCCTCGGGGGGAGGCGGTGAGGTTGCGGGCGTCCACGCCGGTAGGAGATGACGGCGAATTGGGAAGACGGCTGCGAGGGCGAGGGATTTGGGGAAGAAGTGTGGTGGCCGGGGGGCGGGGGGGAACCGCTGTTTAAGTGAAACGTAACGGTAGCGCGTTTCCGAAATGCGCTATAGCTAAGTTAGCTACAACGCGTTTCCTGAAACCAGCTACTGCTATTCCTTTCTCCTTTTTTCCCTTTTTTCTTTTATTTTTCTTTACATTTTATTTTTTTCCTTTCTCCTTTTTCTATTTCTTTCATTTTCATTTACTTTTCTACTTGTTTTTCACTTTATTTTATTTCCGTTAGCAGCAGCGCCTTACACGTAAGCGCGCTACAGCTAAGGAGAGTAGCAGTAGCGCTGGGCCAGTATACGAGCTACTGCTAGGTTGGGTTAGCCATGTGCACCCAGTTCAAACATAGCAACTGCGCTTTTCGCTTGTACGCGCTACTGCTAAAGTCATAGCAGTAGCGCGGTTTATTTACGCGCGCCGCTACTAAGTAGCAGTAGCGTTTGATTTTGTACAGCGCTACTGGTAACATTCTGTGTATAAGGTTTTCCCTAGTAGTGGAGATTCAATAAACTATTCATTTTAGGTGCAAGACCATTGAAGGTATTATTCAAATAAACAGAGTAACCATTATTCTCCTTAAATGAATAACCGTATTGCGATAAACATAATCCAATCATGTCTATGCTCAACGTAAACACCAAATAACAATTATTTAGGTTTAACACCAATCTCGATGGTAGAGGGAGCATGCGATGCTTGATCACATCAACCTTGGAAACACTTCCAACACATATCGTCATCTCACCTTTAGGTAGTCTCCGTTTATTCCGCAGCTTTTATTTCGAGTTACTAACACTTAGCAACCGAACCGGTATCTAATACCCTGGTGCTATTAGGAGTACTAGTAAAATACACATTAATATAATGTATATCCAATATACTTCTGTCGACCTTGCCAGCCTTTTCATATACCAAGTATCTAGGGTAGTTCTGCCTCGGTGACCGTTCCCCTCATTACAGAAGCACTTAGTCTCGGGTTTGGGTTCAAACTTTGGGTTTCTTCACTAGAGCAGCAACTGATTTGCCGTTTCATGAAGTATCCCTTCTTGCCCTTACCCTTCTTGAAACTAGTGGTTTCACTAACCATCAACAATTGATGCTCCTTCTTGATTTCTACTTTCGCTGTGTCAAACATCGCGAATAGCTCAAGGATCATCATATCTATCCCTGATATGTTATAGTTCATCACGAAGCTCTAGTAGCTTGGTGGCAATGACTTTGGAGAACCATCACTATCTCTTAAGGAAGATTAACTCCCACTCGATTCAAGTGATTGTAGTACTCAGACAATCTGAGCACATGCTCAACGATTGAGCTTTTCTCCCTTAGTTTGTAAGAAACTCGTCGGAGGTCTCATACCTCTTGACGTGGGCACGAGCCTGAAATCCCAATTTCATCCCTTGGAACATCTCATATGTTCCGCACCGTTTCAAAATCATCTTCGGCGCCTCAATTCTAAACCGTTTAACATTACTGAACTATCACATAGTCATCAAAACGTGTATGTCAGATGTTCGCAACATCCAGAGATGACGTTCGAGGTTCAGCACACCGAGAGGTGCATTAAGGACATAAGCCTTCTGCGTAGCAATGAGGACAATCCTCAGTTTACGGACCTAGTCCGCATAATTGCTACTATCAACTTTCAACTAAATGTTCTCTAGGAACATATCTAAAATAGTAGAACTAAAGCGCAAGTTACGACATAATTTGCAAAGACCTTTTGAATATGTTCATGATAATTAAGTTCATCTAATTTAATGAACTCCCACTCAGATGGACATCCCTCTAGTCATCTAAGTGATACACGATCCAAGTCAACTAGGCCGTGTCCGATCATCACATGAGACGGACTAGTCATCATCGGTGAACATCTTTATGTTGATCGTATCTTCTATACGACTCGTGTTCGACCTTTCGGTCTCTTGTGTTCCGAGGCCATGTCTGTACATGCTAGGCTCGTCAAGTCAACCTAAGTGTTTTGCGTGTGTAAATCTGGCTTACACCCATTGTATTCGAACGTTAGAATCTATCATACCCGATCATCACGTGGTGCTTCGAAACAACGAACCTTCGCAACGGTGCACAGTTAGGGGGAACACTTTCTTGAAATTTTATGAGGGATCATCTTATTTATGCTACCGTCGTTCTAAGCAAATAAGATGATAAACATCTCATGTAATCAAATAGTGACATGATATGGCCAATATCATTTTGCTCCTTTTGATCTCCATCTACGGGGAGCCATGATCATCATCGTCACCGGCATGACACCATGATCTCCATCATCGTGTCTTCATGAAGTTGTCTCGCCAACTATTACTTCTACTACTATGGCTAACGGTTTAGCAATAAAGTAAAGTAATTACATGGCGTTATTCAATGACACACATGTCATACAATAAATTAAGACAAATCCTATGGCTCCTGCCGGTTGTCATACTCATCGACATGCAAGTCGTGATTCCTATTACAAGAACATGATCAATCTCATACATCACATATATTTCATTCATCACATCCTTTGGCCATATCACATCACACTGCATATGCTGCAAAAACAAGTTAGACGTCCTCTAATTGTTGTTGCAAGTTTTTACGTGGCTGCTATAGGTTTCTAGCAAGAACGTTTCTTACCTATGCCAAAACCACAACGTGATATGCCAATTGCTATTTACCCTTCATAAGGACCCTTTTCATCGAATCCGATCCGACTAAAGTGGGAGAGACAGACACCCGCTGGCCACCTTATGCAACTAGTGCATGTCAGTCGGTGGAACCTGTCTCACGTAAGCGTACGTCTAAGGTCGGTCCGGGCCACTTCATCCCATGATGTCGCCGAATCAAGATAATACTAGTAGTGGCAAGTAAATTGACAAAATCGACGCCCACAACAACTTGTGTTCTACTCGTGCATAGAAACTACGCATAAACCTGGCTCATGATGCCACTGTTGGGGAACGTAGCAGAAATTCAAAATTTTCTACGCATCACCAAGATCAATCTATGGAGATTCTAGCAACAAGAGAGGGAGAGGATGAGCATCTTCATACCTTTGAAGATCGCTAAGCGGAAGCGTTACAAGAACGCGGTTGATGGAGTCATACTCGCGGCGATTCAAATCGCGGAAGATCCGATCTAGCGCCAAACGGACGGCGCCTCCGCGTTCAACACACGTACAGCCCGAGGACGTCTCCTCCTTCTTGATCCAGCAAGGGGAGAGGAGAAGTTGAGGGAAAACTCCAGCAGCACGACGGCGTGGTGGCGATGGAGCTCGTGGTTCTCTGGTAGAGCTTCGCTAAGCACTACGGAGGAGGAGGAAGTGTTGGAGGAGGGAGGATGAGGAGAAAAAGTATGAGGTCGCGAAGGTTGAAGAGGAGGAGCAGGACAAGGACGAATCCACAATGGAGTATCTCAAGGAAAGGATGGACATCGAGCAACAATTTCTCGCCTATGACCGGACATACTGGGAAGACGTGTGGGGCAGCAGGATCGGACGTTGCGGTAGATTTATGGATACAAGTAAGTAACTGCCTTTCTCCTTGTATCTGCTAGTATTGGTAATATTTATTTTCATGTACCACAATGCTTCTTCATTTCTCAATTATATATTATCATAAAGAAATATCAGTAAGAATACATGAAATTAAAATTGCATTTATAATAGACTCGATGGATCATCGTTATCTTTGACAAGTTCATTCTCTTGGTAGTCCAACATCCTTTATGTTTCTTGCCTTTAGTAGTATTGCTTTGTGTCTGCCACCCTGTCACCAATATTCCTCCCCCCCCCCCCCCCCCCCCCAAAAAAAGCCATGTTACGAATATGACCTCCTGTTATTGCTTGCAAATAATATGATTATACCTTAGAAGCACTTTGCTATCTCGGTGTACGGATCCTCTGTAAGTGGAGGAGTAGCAGTGTTAGAGCTCTCAGGTGGAAAATCTGTAACTGTTGCACTTGGTTGCCCACCTGGACACTGTCTCAGTAGAGTCCACTTGGAAGAAATGGTCATTCAGCATCCAGAGAATTATCTGTTGGGGAAGCCACAAAAATAAACTGTTTACCCACCAACTTTAGGTAACTCAGATGGCTTGTGCCCAGCTTGACACATAGAGGTTGCCACAAATAGATGCTTCCTTTCCTGTGATTATTTCTCGCTGTTGTCCTCACATTTTAATTGCGCAAATGTTTGAATCCATTGGATCTTTAGGGTCGCCGTTTTGTCGCATCTACAGATATTTTGCGCCTGCCATGATAAATGCAAATTGTGCAAATGCTGAATCCATTCGATCTTTAGGATCGCTGTCTTGTCGCATTTACAGATATTTTGTGCCTGCCATGATAAAACTGTCAGGTGGGTTGTGTACTTTTGAATAATTGACTGAAAAAAAAGTTATCAATTGTAACACTGTGATACCTTGGGGCTGGTGTAGTAACGGGACAGCACGGACACTTATAAGTGTCTCCCTCTGCTTAAACCTTCTTTTTTCCAGCAATCCTTGGAATTTCTGTGCCACCAGTTGTCCGTGGAAATCACCTCAGTAATTCGAATCTTAGACTTACAGCCCTCTCCCTTTATGGATAAAGCAGAATTTTATAATCACGAATTGATTGGAAATACTGTATGCAACATTAATAGATGGTAGTAAACTCAAGCCTGCATCTCTCTTTACTCAAGCCTGCACCTTGACTGATTTCTTTGCGCATAGTGCAACACACAAAGTAGACAACGGTTGGGCAGCAAGTGAGGGGCGCCGGGGAGGGCCTTACGTGAGAGGCAGGGGCGATGATGCGTGGGTGTTTGAAGGGGATGAAGAAGAGGTGGCATATGGTTTGTGACCGTGTCAACCGTGTTTGGTAGTAAATCTGGGCAGTAGTTTCAGCAATGTAGGGGTCTGTACATATTAGAATTCTGGGCAGTAGTTTCAGAAATGCTTACTTTATTTGCTTATTCATATTAGAATTCTGACATCTGACGCTTGTTTTTTGTGCTGCAGCCATATTGAGCCCTATGCAATTTACACACTACACACCTGGTGGCATCCATTCCCCTGCTGCTGTCGCCGGTACTACTCTGCAGATCTATTCAGTCAAGATAAAGGATTTAAGAGGCTTGAACTGGCCACTCAGAGTGTACGGTGTGATTGCTGCTCGAGACACCGTGGATCACAACCGCAACATTTTATTCTCTCGGTCAGAGTTTAACTACCAAGAACTCAATGAACAAGTATGTACTCTATTCAGTTTTTTGCTCATTTTCATTTGACTTTGTAGTGCATTACGATTAGGTGTTTACAATGATGGTATAATGCCTTGCAGGATCCTTACTTATGCTTGACTGGTCCGTCTCGTGCCATTGTTGTTTCGGGACATATTGACTTTGAAGTTGAACTTCAAGTAACCGATGGAGCGCAGTCCCAAACATTGATCAGCTGTAGAGAGCGTTACGGCAGTACAGATGCTTTTTTCTCTTCCTTGGCCAGCGTCACTGATGGTGGTGATGGACGGACCTTTTTGCTCTCCAACCAGAGCTGTACAACTGAGGTAACCCTTGACCAGCTTGATAGATCACTCCAAGCTACCATCATGGGTGTACGTGTTAACGAAGGGCCTTGGCCTTTTAAGTATGGATGCCGAGTTGTTTGCTCGTGGTCTTCTGCTGCTCCGATATGTTCCAATGACACCACTTGTAGGCAAGTTGTGCTGTTTGATCACCGTGGTAAAGGAATGCGTAGAGGATCAGATGGGTACCTTCATTTGTCAAGGAAAGTGATTTCCATAGAATCATATGGGACACTGAGAGTGAGCATTGAATCTTATGGCAAGTCTGGCCGCCATATTGCTCGGAAGGATAGTATTCACTTTCCTGTTCAGAAGTGTCAAACAAAGACGCTTACTTGTCCAGTTGGTGATGGTGGCGCCACCGAGGAGGTAACAGTTGCTTGGTCGTTGCTTGTGAAGGAAAAGGTGTATCTCTCACTCGTTGATTGTCCTATGTAAGGTGTATCACCGATTGCCCTGCCATATACAGTAGTAATGTAAGGTGTCAAACTGACTTGTGTCTATCATCACATCATATAACTATCTGTAACATCCCGATTCTTGGAATGGTTAAGAAATTTTTTTCCAAAAATCAGGGCGAGAAAATTTCATTTGTTTTAGTTGTTAACCAAGCTTAAATCAGAATTTTATAATTTAATGGATTTAAATTGAACTAATGTGAACCTAAATTAAAATTTGAGTTTACTTCTTTTCTTTTAGTCGGGCTTTATTTCTCTTCTTTGGCATATTTAAATATGCACCTTTGAATTTACTTTGGTTTTTGTGAACCCGTTTGATATTTGTTTGAGCTTCTTTCCTTCTCTAAATTTTCCCAAGAGGAAAATCAATCTGTTTTTCCTGTTTCAAACTCTAGGCGAAATTCCATTTGTTCAACATCTTGCCTTCTCTTCCCTGGGTTGAGTCACTGTTTTTTTTTCCTGTCTAAGTCGCATGGGCTTAGCCCATCTATTTTTTCTCCTCCCCTCCTTTCTCATGGGCTGGCCAAACTGGCCCATCTCTCCCGAGCGAATCCCTCTTTCGAAATCACTAATTAAGGAGTATTCGTTGCAAAGAACACTCCATTTTTTTAGGTCGCGACAAGTGGCGCACAAGCAGCGCGCCACTTGTCGCAACCTGGGAGTTTTCCTTTTTTCGTAGATCCGTTTATTCAAAACGTTTTATCTCTCAAACCGTGCGTCCAAATCTCAAACCGTTTTCACCATTGGATTCCTCGCGTCGAGATCTTCAAAACTAGATCCCATGTTGATAAGTTTTGATGAACTTTTTTTTCAGAAAAAACCCGGGAGGAAAAACCGAACCGGGAGCATGGTTTTTCTCCCTTTCTGAAAGAGGCACGCCTGTGCCTCTCGCGAAATCACAACCGTGACTCTCGTGAAAGGAAAAAAAACAGAAAACGTGTTTTTTTTCGTTTCCGAAGAGGCACGGCCGTGACTCTCGCGAAGGCACGACCGTGCCTATCGCGAAAGCAAAACTGTGACTCTCGCGAAAGAAAAAAAAACAGAAAACGCGTATTTTTTTTTCCTTTCCTAGAGGCACGGCCGTGACTTTCACGAAAGCACAATCGTGCCTCTCGCGGAAGCAAAACCGTGACTCACTAAAGAAAAAAAACAGAAAACGCGTTTTGTTTTTCTCTTTCCTAGAGGCACGGTCGTGACTTTTGCGAAAGCACAACTGTACTTATCACGGAAGCAAAACCGTGACTCTCACGAAAAAAATGGAAAACGCGTTTTGTTTGTCCCTTTTCTGAGAGGCACGGCCGTGACTCTCGCAAAAGCACAACCATGCCTCTTCGTGGAAGCAAAACCGTGACTCTCACGAAAGAAAAAAAACAGAAAACGCATTTTTTTTCGTTTCCGAAAGGCACGGCCGTGACTCTCGCTAAAGCACAACCGTGCCTCTCGCGGAAAAAAAACCGTGACTTTCGCGAAAGGAAAATAAAAGAAAACGCGTTTTTTCGCGTAAAAAAATTCAAATTTTTTTTGATCGAAAAGCTAAGAAAGACCAGGAGAAAACCAAAATGTCGAAAAAACCCAGAAAAAACCGTTTAAAATGCTGAAAACGCGTGCGAAAAAAAAATTCCGAAGAAAGCATCCAGAGCGCGACACGTGGCAAAAATGACTGAGAGCGCGTCAAGTGGCGCTGATCGTTGCGAAGCTCTCGAAGGAGCGCTCGTTATCTAGTTGCTCCCTCCCTCTTCTCCTTTCTTTGTACGTTCACAACAACAGGAAAACATCAACAGTCACGTACATGTAGAAAAGGAAAGGACACAAGGAATTGCTACCTTCCTTAATTCCATAAATCCATCGGTTTCCAAAACGGAGAGGCTTATCATGCGCCTCCACTTCCTCTTCCACCACAAGCGCTTTCTTCTTCCTCCACCCACATGTAGGCGCACACATTACAGAGAAGAAGAAACGTTCAGCCACTCTCATGCCCTCCCCTCAACTCCCATAAATCTCAATCGTTTTCAGTTTTGAAGATACCCTACACGTCCACCACGATCTCCTTTCTCATTCCCATGAGTCCTCATGCCCTCTCTCTTCCTCCTCTGCCCAAGAACCCTCACTGAACTTTTGAAGCTCCATGGACGCAAGGTTTCGATCCCGGTGACTCGGACCATCTCCATCCATGCCCTTGCGCCAGAAGGTTCCCCTGCACACCATGGTTCCATTCAGGAAAGAAGGAACATGTCCCGTCGATCACACGCGAAGAATTCAGCATGTTCGTCTACACTGTTCATCAAGTTCGTCGGATCGATTCGTCGTGCTCGGTGAGCTTCTATCCAATTCCTTTTGTGCACCTTCAAAATATCACTCTAGTTATCTCCTAAACATCATGGTTCCTCCTATTTTTATCGTTGGTCGCGTTGATGCTATCCGTCGCATAAACCGTAGGTCATGGTCATATTTCCATCACTTTTGTTCATCGTTTGATCTTGACCACAATAGAGAAAATGTTTTATATGGTTGTAGCAATTCCGTAGTGGAGTTAGATTACTTGTTTGGTTAATCGAGTTTTATTATAGATTTTTGGTTGTTGATCGGACTATTTATTAATATGTTATTTTCTTGTGTTCTTGATACGGGTAGGAGCGTGTGCTAGCTATCTCATAATTTGTGGGTGTCATATGGTTTACTAGATTTAGTTTACTCTTGTTTAAATTGCTAAAATAGTTGTACATCGTTTCGGCTCGATAATTTGTGGTAGCATGTATTTCCCTTTTATGCATGTGTACTAATATTTATGAATTATAGCCATGTGTAGTATTTTGTGTTTTTAATATAGATTGATTTTGAGTTACTAAATATCATATAATTTTGTAGTCATGTGTTATGCGAGTGTACAAGTTTTTGTGAATGTTTATCATTGTTCGTACGTGTTTGGCGGGTGTTATTATTTTAATTAGATTTAGATCATTATTAGTGAAATATTTTACTTATCATTTTAGTAGTACTTGGTGGTGTTTATTGTTCTATATTGAGAATGAGTACAAATTTTTGGTGATATCTCCATGCGTAGAACCTTGTAGAATTATTGTCTTTGCTTGATTTATTTAATTATGAAATACTCAATGTCTTGACTATTTAATTTTGTTTAGCATGGCGTTATCATAGATATGGTTTACATATTCATTTTCATCCATGTCACATGTTGGTTTTAAATCATGCCTTGTCTAAATAGATGTTTAAATATTTTTGCATGTGTGTTGTATAGTTGTGATGTCATGCCATGTTGTAGGATATGATGTTTATTTTAATTGTGTGTGGTATTTAGTCGTTTATACTAGTAGTCATAAATTGGTATATTACCTTAGAACATTGCCATGCTTGTGGTGAATTGCTTGGCATCGAATTATTGTTTTGTATGATATAAGAGTGACACATTATTGCATAGTGTTCCTCTTATTTTATAGATGTTTGGCATCCAATATAGTTAAAGGTTGCATTTCTTAAATTGGCGTTATGTTGATATTGTCAAATTTATGATTTACTTTACCATTGGTTGTTAATTATCCTAGGTGTTTAATTACATAGAATGATAGTTGTTCATACTTAGTTGATTGAGATGCCATGTTAGTACTTACTCAAAGTAGAATGCATATTTTTTATTATATGCCTACCATGTGTTATACAATTGCAAGTTTTTATCTTATATTCATGCTTTTGGTTATACCTTACTTGGTAGGTATACATGATAGTAGTTTGATGATATCCTGCGTAGTTTTGTATCCTATGTCGTTGCAAGTGTAAGTGGTACTAGATAGGTAATGCAAGTCATCTTTGTTATTCCTGCTATGATATCTCATTGCTTGATGTTCTTGATGCCATGGCATAGATGTTCACTTTCTTACATGCTATTTGCTTACTCGGTGTGCTTACTTGTCATAACTAGTCTGTAAGCTTATGTGCTCTTGCCATTCTTGATATTCATGTTAGTTGATATCAACTAAGTTATCTTATTGTTGTGAGTTGTATTCTATTGGGTTCATACTTTGGCATTCCGTGTGATGATCATTTATACTTAGCGTTATACATTTGTATCTTGTTATTGCATTGTTGTATGCCTAGCGTTTGATATATTTTGTTTACCTTTCTATTGCATTATGATATGCCTAGACATATTTCATGCAAGTAATCTTTCATGTCTTATGATGTTGCGTTTGTTATAGTTGCTTAGTTTAGTTCTTCCTTATAGATGTTTTACTTCATTACATCTTAGTCTTATGAGTGTTTTAATACTTGTTGCTATATGACTCATATACTTAGAGCATCTCCAATAGCCGCGCTAAACTAGCGCCGCGCCGCAAATTCTGCCGTTTTAGCGCGCGCGCAACGCGGCGGGTCGCTCCAGCCGCGTTTTGATGTAAAGTGAACTAGTTTGTTCCGAATTGATGTAAAGTGTTGCATGATTGACCCAAAGGAAAGAAATGTGGTTTGCTAAGTGAAAAATCTGTAGCAGCGGCTAGTTTGTTGATTTGCCTGTGCACTGAGACAGAATTGTTTAGGTTTCTCGAGGTTGAGCTGGTCAGTGATTTTGCTATAAAAAAATGCAGTGCACTTGTGCAGGTCATTTTCCTATCATTATTTTTTTAGAGATTGAGGAGTGGTGGGTAGAATGCAGTGCAATGCAGAGTTGATTAAATGTTGCTTTGTTCATTGATTAATCTTGTTGTCTGTGCCCAGGGAGGGACAGGGAGGGGGCTAATTTGATGATGGTTAGGACGGCAACGAAATCTCGTATGCTGGAGATGGACGGAAGGTTGTATATCAAAGGGCTCCGGGCGGGGAATACTGATGGGTGGAGCTTTGTCGGTGTCTTATATTATTGCAGTATAGAGCCTGTATATCGGAGCTTCTTGTCGGTTTGGGTTGCTGTAGAATTAATGTGATGTTGTTGTGGAGAGTGCATTTCGGAATTGAGGAAAGATATGCTTGTTGCAGTTGTGTTTCATATATCAGGCTAATGTAAATTTTGAAGTTTATTATCAGCACTTGACTTGTTTAAGAAAAATGTAGTCAGTTTGTTTGTCTACAAAAAGAGAAGAGAGAATTGCTGTGTAATGGTACATCTCTCATTCCCCTGTCTTGATACTTGTGGTTGATTGATACTTGTGGTTGGTTCGCGCGTGAAAAATGATACTGAAGGGATGAGTTTGGTTCTGTGTGTGTGTGGTGATTGGTCTTGGCAAAATCTTGTTAACCCTTAGGGTAAAATCGTTGTGAATAACAATCGGATATCTTTCCAATCGGGCGGGAATAATGTGGAAGTAAAATCAAGAGCACCATAAGACTTGACACCTGCACGCAAAAGCTTCCTTCCAATGAGGGAGTACTCGTACGTAGGAGCTATATAGATTTTTTTTCTTGTGAGAAAAGCTAGCTAGATTAAGCATTATGTTTTTTCAGGGGGAATTGAACATTATGTATGATTGCTCGGTCGGTTCCAAACAGCAAATATTATGTATGGTTTTTAAACAGTGGGCCAGTTCCTTTTGTTTCTGCCTCACTTTTCTTTATTCTTTAGTTTCCGTTTTAAATACTAGCACTAGCACATATGCCCGTGCGTTGCAACGGAAAAAAAAATTAGGGTTATGTGCAATCACAATGGTTCATAGCAAATACACTATAAAGAAACTCTAGTTGTCCCCCTATATATGCAAAGAAACGCCGATTGTCCCATTCACCTAAACATCTAACAGTACTATCAACGGCAGGGAGGCGCACGCTGAGGTCTAGAAGAAATACATATCAGCCGCACAATCACAGAAGGAGACATAGCATAGTTGGGAGTTCCACGTAAGGTCATCGGTGCATAGCGTAGTTGGGAGTTTTTTTTTTGCGGGGGTGTAGTTTGGAGTTCCACGTAAGGTCATTGGTGCCTATTAGATGCCCAGACCACAGACTGTCATCTGGAAATCGCTGGCTAGCCATGCCTCGCTTGATCCAAGGACGTCTTTTGCCCCGTACAACATGAAATATCCATGCATATGTTTCTTGGTATAGTTAGAATTTTCATCCATGCAGAGGCCCAGTGAAACAACGGGAGGAACCCGTCAGGCGAAGGCCCAACCAAGCAACGTGGAAACTCAATCTTGTGTGGGCTGCCTGGGCTCTTTAACCAGCGTCACAGATAACAAAATCTATAGAGAAAATAACTTCACTTCATAACGCATCATGTTGTCCGGCTGGGTGGCAACCCTTGGGTTGTCTCCCGTATAGGTTGTGTGTTTGAGTCCTGGTTTCCTTGGTTTGCACGAATATATGTTTCCTCCAACGGACGGATTTTTTTTAAAAAAATAGCATATGGTCAAATCCTTTAGACGGGACGAAACAAAGCAGAGCCAAACCAAGAATACCTATTCCCTTTAATAGTAGGTATAGATATAGAGTATAGATATAGATATAGATTTGCCACTGTTTAAAAATAATAATAATCAAAACTGAAGTCAAACTAGGTCCAAATTCCTTTGAATAATTTTTTTACATGACTTGTGTGGACCCTTCCAACGCTGCATAAAATATTTCACGGATTCTGAATTCATATTCAATTAATTATGGATATAAACACAATTCAAATACAATGCCCAGAAATGATCGTTTTAAATGTTGAAATTTTTTGTTTTGACTAATAACCCTTTCAGTTTTGACAAATTTCATTGAATACGCATTTTTTTAGTTTTATCCCTTTATTTGAATTTTGAGGACTTGAATGTCCTTCATTCAATTTTACTGAATTTTGAACATGATGCACGGATGACTCTAGTGCATATATTTATTCTAGGTACGTGGCACGGAAACCTTGAGGGATGAAAAAAGGCCGGAATATACAATGATAATAGGAATATATAATAAGAAAACTCGCATATTTATCGGCCGATTAAGAGTCGTTCTAAAAAAAGCTTTCCAGTGGGCCGGTGGTAGTGGCTGAGTGTGAGACCCCAGGCCCGGCCGGGGGTATGTAAAACTGCCACTGCCAGCAAGAGATGGAGGGGGATTCCGGCAAGAAGACGGAGAGCGAGTCCGGGAAGGGGACGGAGATGGAGGGGGGACTCGGGAAGGAGACGGAGAGCGAGTCCGGGAAGGAAACGAAGAAGAGGGGACTGGAGAAACTCGGGATTCTCAAGAGGAAACTTTTGGATACCCAGCAGCAAGTCTTGACGGGCGAGCGACATATGCTCAGGATGATGGGGAAGTCCCGGGAGGAGATTATTAGGTATCCCGATTCCGATTCTGGCGATGAGATGGACAGATATTCGGGGTCCCTCATAAGTACGGAGCCCCAATTGGGAATCAGCAAGGGGACGGCGAGAGACGTCGGCGGCATGGAGATTGGTCACGACGACTCGGTTGTTGCTCTTTCTAGCCACCTTGAGATGCTTAGGAGGGAGATCTCGTTTCTGATGAGAGAGGTCACGTCCAGGGGGTTGTTGCCTGCTGGAAAGAAGAAGGTTTCTCAAGAGCAGATTTCCAACTTGTCCGCCCAGTTTAAGGAGATGTGCACGCAACAAGTCAAGGAGGTGAATTTGCCTTACCTAGGTTGCGAGACTGGGGAGGAGGTAATGGATTTTCTCTTGGTCGAGACGCAGCAGCTGCTCTTCCGCTTCACCTCTCTCGCATCCACTCTAAAAACATTCAGAGTCCCCATCTCACCGGACATGGTTGAAAGGCTGCGCCACATATCCACTGCGCTTGTGGACATCTCGGAGCTTATAAAGAGCCACAAATGTGCTGCTCAAAAGGACGTTGAAGATTGTTTGGACCGTGACGGCTGGGAGGCTACGTGGGGCAGCCGGACCGGAAGAAACGGTGGATTTGATGACATAAGTAAGCCAATTTTTTTTATGTTTTCTACTCTCTTTACTTGGGCCTCGGTTAATAAATGCAACTCTATTTTTGTATATCACTGTAAAAAAATTTGTTCTTTTATACGCATAGATTTTTATTTGCTAAATTTAGTAGCATAATTTCTAACAGTCCGCAATCATTTTACTTTGTGCTGCAGCAACATTGAGTTCTATGCACTTCACGGCCTCCACGCCCGAAAACTTCCGGTTCCCTTCCGTAGCTGGCCCTGCCTTGCTAGTATACTCGATCAAGCTGGTTGATCTCAATCCTAATCTGAGCTGGCCTCTTGATGTCTACGGCGTGGTCGCCGCACAGGACGATCTTGACCACAACCGCAACATTCTCTTCTGCCGTTCAGGGGAAAACTGCCAAAGAATTAAGCAAGAGGTATGTATAATGTCTATCTTCTCGTCTATTTTTTGACTAGTCTGTTTGTTCAAGTGTACGGTAGCCAGTGTTCAAGAAAGCACACTATAAACACAAAGCAGAGGCTGCTGGTTGTAAATCTAAATTATAAACTGTGTATTATAGCAGCAGAGATTATTAGGATCTGTTTGGGAACTCTTTCCTTCATATTCTGGCCAGATTATGGCCATGTGATCTCTCTGTTAGGCTATGATCTGTTTGGAACTCTTTCCTTCATATTCTGGTCAGATTATGGCCATGTGGTCTCTCTGCTAGGCTGTGTCTAGTTAAACTGAACTGTATTTTAGCTGTTATTTTGCTTGATGTGTGTCACTGAGAATGATGAAAATTATGCGTGCAGGACCCCTTTTTGCACTTGACTGGCCTGTCTCGTGCAATTGTGGCTGACGAGCCTGTTTTCTTTCAAATTGAACTAAAATTGAAATATGGAGCACAGTTCAAAGATATAGCATTGTTCACTGCCTACCAAAGGTACCGCCCCGTGAAGCAGTATGACACCATGCATATCAATAGCTGCTGTTGTACAGCAGAGATAAGTCTTGAGCGACTTTCTCCATCAATCCAGGCCACAATTGTTGGTGTTCGTGTGGTTAAAGGGGAGCCTTTTAACTATGGCTGCAAAGTTTCTCGCTCGTTTTCTCCTCTTGACGTAATGGAGGGATGCACCGAGGAAGTTGTCTTGCTTGACTGCAGTGGTGAAAGGATGCATGCTGGATTAGATGGGTATCTTCCTTTGTCAAGAAATGTGGTGTCAGTGGGATTGCAGGGCACACTCGAAGTTGTCATAGGAGCATATTCAAAGTCCAAATCCAGTATCTCTCGAATAAATCACGTTCACTTTCCTGTCCAGCAGTGTCAAACAACTATGCTTAAGTGTCATGTTGGCGGCTCAGAAGTGGAGATAGTTGTCGCTTGGTCTCGTCTTGTCATGGACAATCATGATCTTGTACTCGACGGCTATTGAAGGTGTGTGGAGTCGCCATGACTTAGTCTTTTACCTCGATTTGTGAGCTTAGCTTAGACTTGTTTAATAGTGTGTGCCATTTTTATGTTGCTTAATATGCATTTTTAATGTGCAGGTCCTAGCGGGTGATCTAATGGAGGAAAGGTATGTTATTAATTTGGTCCATTTTCTATCGTGACAGATGGAAAACTAATGAGCCGATCCATTTTCTTCCAATTCTGACCCTTCTACCGTGTGTTCCTCGCCGCCAACTGTTCGTTGTCTAGCCCTGAAAAAAATGTCTGTTGGCTCATAATTCGGAACAGGGCACGGATTTGATCCTAAGCAATTTATGTCTACAACACACATGACTAGCACTGCCACGTACAAATGGGACATGAAGATTTAGATGCACATCAACCCTCATTCAGTCTAAAATACATGTACCAAATCAGTCCCGTTAAGCCATACAGAGCAAATTCCAGCATCAAATTATTTGTCCACACAGGGATTAAGGGATCATTACAGCACAAATAACACATGCATGTTCACATGCAAGTATTTTTACTCTAAAATGTTAGTTTCAGAATGCCATTGCTGGCAAATTTCAATAAACAACTCGGTTGCCCAGGTTGGAATTACGCCCAACAACTCAGCATACAAGATAACAAAGAACCCTTTGCAATGCACAACTGCAGGGAATTCGATTCCTACTGTCTAACTATTTGGCATCAGTGCTGACTCTTTGTAAAACTCAAGCCCCTGCACCCAGTCTCTATTTAGCCAGCTTTTGTACAATTGTTTCTCCAGTGACCCTCTACACTCGCAGCGAGTAGGTTTGCGTGGTTGCTTCAGAATATTTCCCCAGGCAGGTAGTTTGCTTGTTTCTTTGTCATTGTCTTGTCGCATATTGTGCAGAACCTTGTCCTCATTCTAAGCATTTCGTATGGGGTCTTCTCTCTACTTGCGGTTGGTTTCCCAATCTCTTTCCTTTTTGCGGGTGCCCTGTTCTAAGCTAACCTGTTTCCAGGCATAAAAACTGAAAGGTTGTCTCCACTAACTGCAGCTGCTGGTTTAACTTTAGTGCCGCGCTGTATTACTTCTTTATCCAGCTGCACCATTGCTCCATTTTCTGCTAGACGATCTTCCAATCCTGGTCCATCTCTTGTTTCAGCATATGGTTGCATTTCCGCAATATTAGAATTGAACAAGGCGATGAGCCGATCATAAGCATTGGTACTAGTGTCACCGAGTCAAACCAACTCTCCATTGCGTGCATATACATGCTTAAGTGTCCATAATAAGAGAAGAGGCTAGGATCCATGTTATCCCTCTGGGAATGGGAAAGGTGTGCCAACAGAGCATCTTTGGTCCACCGTTTTACCATATGGTATATGCTTAGCTGGAATTTCCTTCACACGGATGAAGTCAAACACCTGTAATGAACAACGAAGTGCAGGTTTCGTTAGGCCAATCTCGGCAGTTTTTGAAACATCAAACTTAAAAATGCCACTGGTGCCTTAAACACATGGCTGCAAAGCAAGCCCATGTGTGAAGTTGACCACATTCACAATCAAACTCTTCCGCATTTCCAAGCATGTTTACCTTGTATGATACCTTCCAGCGACTACTGACGCGATATACAAAATTTGTGGCTTCTTACAGCATTGGAGGCAGCGTCAACAGGATCATCGCCGAGCTCCGCTCCACCGCCCCGTTCGGAGCCTGACTAGCGCTATTGTTTTATGTAGGGGTTTGTTGTGCTGTGCCCCCAGCAAGACTTATTTATTTTTACTTGTCGCACTTGCCTCTTGAACTTTGGATCCTGTTATGTTGTCGGTGCACTTTGGATCTTGGACTTTGGATCCTGAACTTTAGATGTTGTTGTGTTGTCGGTACACCTTGGATCTTTATCTTTGGATGCTGAACTTTAGATGCTGTTGTGTTGTCGGTGCACTTTGGATCTTGAACTTTGGATGTTGTTGTGTTGTCGGTGCGGTTGCTTTATACTCTTGAACTCTGGATGTTGTTCTGTTGTCGACGCTCAGCCCCAGTATGTATTGAACGTACGTTTTGTGCTTGTCAACCTCCTCCATTTTGATGGGTGCCACACTCATATAACATGTGCCCGAATTATTCAAACATAGCCCTACGGATGTATATCTGCATGTTGTTCAATGGCCAGGCTTGACGTCATTAACT
Organism: Triticum urartu; assembly: GCF_003073215.2. Lineage (NCBI taxonomy): Eukaryota > Viridiplantae > Streptophyta > Magnoliopsida > Poales > Poaceae > Triticum > Triticum urartu. The sequence goes on along the minus strand of NC_053023.1, from coordinate 749,854,597 downwards.
ACCAGTGAGCTACCTCATACTTTCCCTCTGATTTCTCTGTCAAACTGAAGCGTCTATGTACTAGCTCAAGTAGAGTAGGCCACTAATGCATAGTAATTCAGTAGCTAAAAAATGGAGTAAGCAAGAGGGGATTTTCTCTGAAACAGAAGACGAAATATATATGAATATAATAGAGGACAAGAACTTGAATGAATTACGCAAGGGAACTAAACAAGAACTTGCCTCGAATTCGCAACACACATGTACACGATTCAGAGTTGTAACACAAGCAAGGTTTTCTTCGCAAAAAAAAAAAACACAAGCAAGGTTTGAGAGAGGAAGAGGCCGGTGAGATTATGGAGTTACAAACAGTAGGAAAGATTGTGGAGTTACAATGTTATATGGTACTCCCTCCGTTCCAAATTACTTGTCACACGTGTGGATATATCTAGATGTACTTTAGTTCTAGATACATCCATTTCAGCGACGAGTAATTTGGAATAGAGAGAGAGAGAGAGAGAGAGGTGGAAACAGCAGCAGCGAGTTGGGCGGTGAAGAAGAAGAGATCAAAGAAAGTAGCAGACTAACGTCGGGTGTTGGAGAAGAAGAAGAAGAAGAAGCAGCAGCAGCAGCATCGTTGTGGAGGGAGCAGATGAGCGTCGGGTGTTGGTGACGAGGAGCAGCGGCGGTCGCTGGGTGAAGCGCGCCGTGGCGCGTGGGATCAGACACCCACCGCTTGCCGTCTGGTGGGTCGCGTCTCTCCATGCTTCGATCGCGCGGGTGACCTGACACGCTGTCTTGTCTGGCACTTTTCAGTTTACCCCCTCCACAACTGAATTTTTGTCTGCCACTTTTCAGTTTGCCCCCTCCACAACTGGAAATTTGTCTGGAACTTTTCAGTTTGCCCTCTCCATCTGGTCTGGTGCAATGCGTGACTTTGTCTGGCCCTTCTTCATCGACTTGCTTGTTCGTGGGAGGCAGGTTGTGGCTGGTGGTCTTGCCGGCATCGGATTGTCGTGCGGTTGTGTGTGCTAGTAGCTTGGGTGAAAAAAGAAAACCCTGTCTCGGCTGTGGGCCTTTGACCAGCAATGACAGCACCCTTGGAGGCATGGTTGCATTGTTCTTGCACCCTTCATGCATGTGACCACCGCTACAGCTTCGGAGAAAACCCTAGATCCTGAGCGAACGGATGATGCTTTCCGTCTATTTCCACTTCCTCGCCGTTGCCGGGGACAGTGGAGCTCGTGGGCGCCGTCCATGGGTCGTCGTCCTCTGTTCGGTGCAGTTGGGTTGGACCAGGTGGGGGGCGGGCGCTTGGGTTGGGTCCGGCTCAGCCAGATGCAGCAGCGCGACTTGGACATGGAAGAAAATTCAGTGCACATAAACCGGATGAAAAATCAGAAACCAAAATAAACCGTGGACGCGACAGGTACAGCCGGCCAAAAAAAGTTTGGGTAAAATGCAGCACGTACTCCCTTTATACCTAAACGCTCTTATATTTCTTTACGGAGGGATTTCACTAAATGGGGTACAAATTAAGGCCCTGTTTGGTTCACAAGTCCTAGGACCTTTTTTAGTCCCAACTTATAAGTTATAAGTCCCTAAAAAGTCCCTATCTGTTTGGTTCCTGGGACTTAACATGGACTTATAGACTATATTACAACCATAAGTCCCTGTTTGGTTTAGATGGGACTTAAAGAGACCTTTTTAAGTCCCTACACCAATAAGTCCCTGTAACCAAACACCCTCTAAGATTTTTTGCTAAATAGGGTAATATCTATCACAAATATGAAACCCAAGGGTGAGGGGTAAAAAGAGGAATCCACTCTAAAATAAAAAATAAAAAATATTTTATGATAAAAAGAATTAAGAATGTTTTTTTTAGAAAAAGGCCTTCATGGCTAACTTTATTAAACTTAAACACAAATTACATCATTAGTGGTTGACTAAAAAACTTGGAGGTCCATCAACCCAGCTATTGTTGCACTTGAGAAAGAAGCAAAGGATCCAAGGCGTTTAGCATTTCCCCGCCTCCCGTAGGCGTTGCCGTCGATCTGTCTCATGTCCCGTGGCCTTAGAGACATGGAGGTGCGGTGGATCAGGGCACTTGTTGGCGGGAGGGCTCATGCTTCATTTTGAGGTGTTTCTTTGAGTCTATTTAGGATTTGTGTCTTGCTTAGAAAGACGAGGCGGCAATGTCTTCTTGAAGATGGAATAAGGTTCTCCTCAGCCCCCGTAAGGCGGTGCGTCTCACGTCATTGGTGTGTGTGTGAAGGTGTGCCTCCGACGGACCTCGTTGGTGTTTATCTCCGGTGTATCTACGTGGATCTGGTCTTCGTTCATGTGCTACAGGTTGGATCCTTTCAACCTACACTTCTATTTATCGGCGGCGGTTGTTATTCTGGTGTGCAGATCCTTTGGGGATTTTGCATGATGACTTCCCGACTATCTACTACAATAAGATTTGCTCGACACCGGTGAGGGAGGGACAATGATGGCGGCTCACCTTCAGCTCACTCCAATGCAAGTAGTTGTCTCTAGGTGGTCTACGAACATGAATTTAATTGTTTTTACTCCATGTATTCTTTATACTACCATGATATTTGATGAATAGACCGAAATTTTTTCTCGAAAAAAGGCTATTGTTCACTTATTACAAAAAACTGAACTTAGTTAGATCATGAGCTACAGAATTAGATTTACGATAACAATGCTTCAAGATGACCTTCGTAATCAATTTAAACGTGTCCACGCGCTCCGTGAAAATTGCCGCTGCAGCATCTCGCCATTGAGTTTGCCCTCTGCAATAATAGAATCTGATTACGCATCGTCCCTATTAAAACCCATAGTGTTTACTTGTGTTAAACCATCACGCATAGCCATGTCCATGACTGCAATCACATCCGCTGCAAAATGAATGTATGCATTGGCCCGCTATAAAACTGATATCTCTCATCACGTATGATTTGTCACTATAGAACCAAATTCATCTTCTTCTTGGAAGACAACACTAACATTCACTTTTCCAAGCTTTGGATCCGGTTTGGTCCATTTATTCCAGAACCGCCGAACCCGAGAGATCGCCCTGGAGGGCTGATTCGATGACTACATCAAGTCCCAGAGTAGACCAAGGTCTCTTCGCCAAATCACACTGAAACAGAAGGTGTCGCACCTCCTCAGGACCCGTGTGAAAATTTGGGCATTCTCCACAACATGGATTTGTTGGTCATAGCTAGTTGGATTTGAGGAGGGGGGACAATTCCATGGAGAGCTAACCAACACAAAAAACTTGATTTTACGTGCAACTTGCAGCTTCCATAGCTGACGGCAAATAACGGGTTGCATGGTACTTCTGGAAGAAAAGTCTTGTTGAACGGGTCCTGTATTTATGTATCCACTCTTCATGGTATGTTGTCCAAACCGAGAAAATTCCATTCCTAGTTAGATTCCACACAATCAGGGGCGGAGCCAGGATTTAGACACGAGGGGGGCGAGGAATATAATAATCGTCTGAGAGACACCACCCAAGAATATAGTCCCTAAAGTAGAATTGATATGATTGTATTGCAACATATGTCTGGGAATATATAAAAAAAACTACATTTCTATCAGTTGCATATCAACAGGATTGGGGTTGGAATTATCATCTACAACCGGTTGCTTCTAAGGTGGATTTGCATTTTCTGTAACGAGTTAGAAGCAATGGGCTTGAAAAACAAAATATGTTAGGCTGCGGAAAAAAACCAATATATTTTTGTTGTATCATTTCTCTTCATCCTTCACTCATTGAAATATAACATTTCAAACGATAAACAAGGAGTAAAATTAGAATCCTAGATTGTAATTTTACCGCCACTATCTTTAAAGATAATTATTTAGCAGTGATGTACATTGACTCTTTGAAGTTGATCTTGTGATGCATGATGCCGGTGCAGCACACAAGGTGGCATGGGCTCCATCGTTGATTCAATCGCCGCAGGAGTGGAGTGCCCTCTGTGCCGCAGCGGCGGACAGGTAGAGGAGACGACGGTATGGAGCGCACGGAGCCAGCAGCCCTAGAATCCACGATGCCCACGAACGAAATTACCGGAAGGATAGGAAACAGACTGCATGATCTCATCACGGACGCACGTTGTCTTTTTTTCTGATGCGTACAACTTTTTTTTTGAGACAATCTGATGTGTACAACTAGCAATCAGGGCATCAAGGGATGGTTTCTCAGGTTCGGCCCTTTTTTTTGCGGGGTCTCAGGTTGGGCCTTTGGGCTGGAATGTTCGTGCCAGGCCATTAGCGTTAAATATAGGACTACCGGAAGTTCACACTTTATGTATACGTACAAGTACCAGGTAACGAAAACTCACAGGGGGGGGCGAGGCGATGGGGGGTGTCTGACCCCTGCTCGCACCCCCCTGCCTCCGCCTCTGCACACAATAAAGTCATTTCAAATGTTCACATTTGCCCTTGATCATATCCTCCAGATATAACCACGTTTGAACATGGCTAATCCAGCAACAATACTCTGCCAAATAAAAGAGGTTCCCTTCTTTGTACCAAATTGTAATAAAACAGTATCTGGATAGTACTTTGCCTTCAAGATCCGATCACATATAGTATGTGGATTTATGATTAGTCACCAACATTCTTTTGCAAGTAAAAGCAAGATTAAAGGAATATAAATCCCTAAACCCCATATCACCATCACATTTCGGGAGACAAAGCTTCATCTTTTGCAAGTAAAAGCAAGATTAAAGGAATATAAATCCCTAAACCCCATATCACCATCACATTTCGGGAGACAAAGCTTCCACCATGAATACTTCTTGATCATCTCCCCACCAGTACTGAGCAATAGCATATGTGACCTCTTTGCAAATTCCTTTCGGCAAAAAAAATACTGACATAACAAAAAGAAGAATGGATTGAGCAATAGCTTTCAAAATAATAATAATAATAATCTTTCTTGATCATCTCCCCACCAGTATTTGCGCACCTTTTCATTTTCATGATTTATTTTGAATTGTGGCAAATATTTTACGTGTTCGTGATTTTTTTGGTGAACTTTTTTTTCCAATTCTTTGATCTTTTAGAAGAGTCCACCGATGTACAGTCAAATGGTCAACTGGTTAAATGAGGGGGGGGGCCTTCCACGTAAGCTAATGAAGCCAGCGCTCTTTACCAGTCCAAGGCCTGTTGGGGAACGTAGCAGAAATTCAAAATTTTCTACGCATCACCAAGATCAATCTAGGGAGATTCTAGCAACAAGAGAGGGAGAGGATGAGCATCTTCATACCTTTGAAGATCGCTAAGCGGAAGCATTACAAGAACGCGGTTGATGGAGTCGTACTCGCGGCGATTCAAATCGCGAAAGATCCGATCTAGCGCCGAACGGACGGCGCCTCCGCGTTCAACACACGTACAGCCCGGGGACGTCTCCTCCTTCTTGATCCAGTAAGGGGAGAGGAGAAGTTGAGCGAAAACTCCAGCAGCACGACGGCGTGGTGGCGATGGAGCTCGTGGTTCTCCGGCAGAGCTTCGCTAAGCACTACGGAGGAGGAGGAAGGGGCTGCGCCAGGGGAAGGGTGCTGCAGCCCTCCCACCCCCCTCTATTTATAGGGTGAAGGGGAGAGGGGGCCGACCCCTCTAGATCCCATCTAGAGGGGGGGCGGCCAGGAGGGGGAAACTTGCCCCCCAAGCAAGGTGGAGGCGCCCCCTCCCCTAGTGTTTCCAACCCTAGGCGCCTTGGGCCCTTGGGGAGGGGCGCACCAGCCCACTAGGGGCTGGTTCCCTCCCATATTCAGCCCATCAAGTCCCCCGGGGCAGGTGGCCCCACCCGGTGGACCTCCGGACACCTTTCGGTGGTCCCGGTACAATACCGATAACCCCCGAAACTATTCCGGTGATTGAAACTGGACTTCGCATATATAAATCTTCACCTCCGGACCATTCCGGAACTCCTCATGACATCCGGGATCTCATCCGGGACTTCGAACAACCTTCGATAACCACATACTTTTTCTCATAACAACTCTAGCGTCACCGAACCTTAAGTGTGTAGACCCTACGGGTTCGGGATTCATGTAGACATGACCGAGACGTTCTCCGGCCAATAACCAACAGCGGGATCTGGATACCCATGTTAGCTCCCACATGTTCCACGATGATCTCATCGGATGAACCATGATGTCGGGGATTCAATCAATCCCGTATACAATTCCCTTTGTCAATCGGTACGTTACTTGCCCGAGATTCGATCGTCGGTATCCCAATACCTCGTTCAATCTCGTTACCGGCAAGTCACTTTACTCGTTCTGTAATGCATGATCCCGTGACTAACTACTTTGTCACATTGAGCTCATTATGATGATGCATTACCGAGTGGGCCCAGAGATACCTCTCCGTCATACGGAGTTGACAAATCCCAGTCTCGATTCGTGCCAACCCAACAGACACTTTCGGAGATACCCGTAGTGCACCTTTATAGCCACCCAGTTACGTTGTGACGTTTGGTGCACCCAAAGCATCCCTACGGTATCCGGGGGTTGCACAATCTCATGGTCTAAGGAAATAATACTTGACATTAGAAAAGCTTTAGCAAACGAACTACACGATCTTGTGCTACACTTAAGATTGGGTCTTGTCCATCACATCATTCTCCTAATGATGTGATCCCGTTATCAATGACATCCAATGTCCATGGTCAGGAAACCATAACCATCTATTGATCACTGAGCTAGTCAACTAGAGGTCACTAGGGACATGTTGTGGTCTATGTATTCACACATGTATTACGGTTTCCAGTTAATACAATTATAGCATGAACAATAGACAATTATCATGAACAAGGAAATACAATAATAACCATTTTTTATTATTGCCTCTAGGGCATATTTCCAACAGTCTCCCACTTGCACTAGAGTCAATAATCTAGTTCACATCACTATGTGATTGTAATGAATTCAACACCCATGGGGTTTGATCATATCTCGCTTGTGAGAGAGGTTATTAGTCAACGGGCCTGAACCTTTCAGATCCGTGTGTGCTTTACAAATCTCTATGTCATCTTGTAGATGCAGCTACCACGCTCTATTTGGAGCTATTCCAAATAACTGTTCTACTATACGAATCCGGTTTACTACTCAGAATCATCCGAATTAGTGTCAAAGTTTGCATCGACGTAACCCTTTACGACGAACTCTTTTACCACCTCCATAATCGAGAAAATTCCTTAGTCCACTAGTTACTAAGGATAACCTTGACCGCTGTCCTGTGATCCATTCCTGGATCACACTTGTACCCCTTGACTGACTCATGGCAAGGCACACTTTAGGTGCGGTAAACAGCATAGCATACTGTGGAGCCTACGTCTAAAGCATAGGGGACGACCTTCGTCCTTTCTCTCTCTTCTGCCGTGGTCAGGTCTTGAGTCTTACTCAATACTCACACCTTATAACACAGCCAAGAAGTCCTTCTTTGCTGATCTATTTTAAACTCCTTCAAAATCTTGTCACGGTATGTATTCATTTGAAAGTACTATTAAGCGGTTTTTGATCTATCCTTATAGATCTTGATGCTCAATGTTCAAGTAGCTTAATCCAGGTTTTCCATTGAAAAACACTTTTCAAATAACCCTATATGCTTTCTAGAAATTCTATAGCATTTCTGATCAACAATATGTTAACAACATATACTCATCAGAAATTCTATAGTGCTCCCACTCACTTCTTTGGAAATACAAGTTTCTCATAAACTTTGTATAAACCCAAAATCTTTAATCATCTCATCAAAGCGTATATTCCATCTCCGAGATGCTTACCCAGTCCTTAGAAGGATTACTGGAGCTTTGCATAGTTGTTAGCATCTTTCAGGATTGACAAAACCTTCTGGTTGTATCACATACAACCTTTCCTCAAGAAAATCGTCAAGGAAACAATGTTTTGACATCATATCTGCAAGATTTCATAAATAATGCAGTAACTGCTAATATAATTCCAACAGACTCTTAGCATCGCTACGAGTGAGAAAGTCTCATTGTAGTCAACTCCTTGAACTTGTCAGAAAACATCTTAGCGACAAGTCGAGCTTTCTTAATGGTGACACTTACCATCATTGTCCGTCTTCCTTTTAAAATCCATCTGTACTCAACAACCTTACGACCATCGAGTAGTTCTTCCAAAGTCTATACTTTTGTTTTCATACATGGATCCTCTCTCGGATTTTATGGCCTCGAGCCATTTTTCGGAATCCGGGCCCACCATCGCTTCTCCACAGCTCGTAGGTTCATTGTTGTCTAGCAACACGACCTCTAAGACAAGATTACATACCACTCTGAAGTAGTACGCATCCTTGTCGACCTACGAGGTTTGGTAGTGACTTGATCTGAAGTTTCATGATCACTATCATCAGCTTCCACTTCAATTGGTGTAGGCGCCATAGGAACAACTTCCTGTGCCCTGCTACACACTAGTTGAAGTGATGGTTCAATAACCTCATCAAGTATCCACCATCCTCCCACTCAATTCTTTCAAGAGAAACTTTTCCTTGAGAAAGGGCCTGTTTCTAGAAACAATCACTTTTGCTTCTGGATCTGAAATAGGAGGTATACCCAACTGTTTTGGGTGTCCTATGAAGATGCATTTATCCGCTTTGGGTTCAAGCTTATCAGGCAAAACCTTTCACATAAGCGTCGCAACCCCAAACTTTTAAGAAATGACAGCTTAGGTTTCTCTAAACCATAGTTCATACGGTGTCATCTCAACGGAATTACATGGTGCCCTATTTAAAGTGAATGCGGTTGTCTCTAAAGCCTAACCCATAAACGATAGTGGTAATTCGATAAGAGACATCATGGTATGCACCATATCCAATAGGGTGCATTTATGATGTTCAGACACACCATCGCACTATGGTGTTCCAGGCGGTATTAGTTGTGAAACAATTTCCACAATGTCTTAATTGTGCGCCAAACTCGTAACTCGAATATTCATCTCTATGATCATATCATATACATTTTATCCTCTTGTCACGACGATCTTCAACTTCACTCTGAAATTACTTGAACCTTTCAATAATTCAGACTTGTGTTTCATCAAGTAAATATACTCAGTATCTACTCAAATCATCTGTGAAGTAAGAACATAACGATATCCACTGCGTGCCTCAGCAGTAATTGGACTGCATACATCAAAATGTATTACTTCCAACAAGTTGCTTTCTTGTTCCATCTTACTGAAAATGAGGCTTTTCAGTCATCTTGCCCATGTGGTATGATTTTCATGTCTCAAGTGATTCAAAATCAAGTGAGTCCAAATGATCCATCTGCATGGAGTTCCTTCATGCGTACATACTAATAGACATGGTTCGCATGTCTCAAAATTTTCAAAAAAACGAGTGAGTCAAAAAGATCCATCAACATGGAGCTTCTTCATGCGTTTTATACCAATATGACTCAAATGGCAGTGCCACAAGTAGGTGGTACTATCATTACTATCTTATATCTTTTGGCATGAACATGTGTATCACTACGATCGAGCACTACTAGGGAAAAGCCTAGCAGCAGCGCGGGTTTTGGGCCTCTCAGTAGCGCGGGGACAGGCGCTACTAATAAGGCGCTACAGCTAACGTATAGCAGTAGCGCCTGTTGTCCCACGCTACTGCTATACATGAATAGCTGTAGCGCTGTTTAGAAAAGGGCGCTGCTGACATTATCTGCAGCGATGTTTACCGGGAAGCGCTACTGGTAATGCGGCGCTACTGCTAAATTTCCCCCCTCGCTACTACTAGTTTTATTAGTTTTTTTCCTACATATTTGTTTTTGTATTTGTTTTGTATTTGAACAGGCTTTATACAATAATCTTTACCATATCATACACATACAAATGTAATCATAGCATATACATACAATTAGTCTCATCAAATCATGTCATCATCATAATCATCATCCAACACAAAGTGGTCTCTCACCATCATCTCGAAAATAGCGATACAAGTCTCAATTACTTGCAAATACATCGTCATCCATCTAAACAATGGTATACGTGAGAAGAGCTACCACTTTGAGTACATGAGTTCGTATCCCTCTCTCGCATTAGCGTGAACCTAAACTAACTACTGCCTGTCGCTCGGAAACCAGAAACCGGTACAACTGGGCCTGACACTCCGGCCACTTGTCGTATATATAGTCCTGGCGTAGCACTTATTCACCTTCGATGATCTATGCACCTGCGTCGTCACATGAGTCGATGATATGCAACATATATAGTCAGAAAGAGACAGACTTGGCAAAAATAGAAACAACATATCATAAGCATAAATAACAAGGTTCATCGTACCCCAAAATGCCCTAAGTAGAGTGATTTTCGCTAGTCGAGGAGGAGGACGGTTTAATTACATCACAAATAAAGTTTCACCGTGCATAACTCAAAGTTTTGTCATACAGAAAGTATGGACTAAACGGACACATTGCCATATATCGTCAATCACTCCAACATGTCGTTCCATCCATCCATGTCAGGGAGATAGTCCCCGAGCCTAGTGAAAGGCTTCAGGTCGAGACGCTGAGCGGCTACCCATGTTCGGACGTCTTCCCGTGACATTTGTCCTTCTTCGTAGAACATCCCTGTTTTTCCGACGACCTCCTTCATGATGATTTGGGCAAGTTCGCGCTGGATGTGATAGAACTCGGCTCGAAGTCGATGATCCTCGATATCTCCTATGTTCTTTGCCCATTGCAGAATATGGGCATCGCCGGATCTAGGTGACATGCGAAGGTTCTGGTGATCCCGTCTGTACTCCAGCATGTGGTGTAGGACATAGAATCCATCATTAAGAGAATTGTTCGGTTGCTGGATGCAGCAGAAGTCGGTCTTATGGCCGAAGGCGACCCTGCCCCCCCTTCTCTTCTTGTCCCTGACCTCTCCACCCCTTGCTTGGTAGTAAAACATAGCACTGTCGAGAACATCCTTGATGTGGGTGTAATCCTTTTTGTGAATGTTCTTCGACGAGTCCAAGTAAAGAGCGTGGGAGAATCGGGGGTATAGGATGATGAGGACAGCGCGCCCGCCGCTGCGCAAAATAAGTACATCTCAAATTACTTAGCCTCCACTGTGCAAATGATGATTGAAATCAAAGGAAGGATAGCAGCGCGGATGACTTACACGGGATGATAAGGCACGAGAATCGCCCCCTTGTCCTTATTGGCGAGCATGAAATTGACGATGTATTCTCTCGCGTATACACGGTGCTCTGCGCAGACTCCCAAGAAGCCCTCGTGCATGTAGTACGGGTCAGCGACACAGATATGAGATATCTGCTCAAACCCGATGATGTAGTTCATGTGCAAGGCATAAAGGCGGACAAACGTAAAATCCAGCTTCTTCACGTGAAACATGTCGAATATGTAATCGAATCGGAGGAAGAACTTATCCACGGGGAAGCTGTCGACGTACGACATTTGCCGCGGAACGTTAACCACGTAGAGTGGGTATCCTGGATCTGTCGAGGCGATGAGGCCTTTCTCTACCCGCAGCACATCGTCATGAAGTCTCCTTAGATCGCCGAATCTGGCCTATAGCGCTGTTGCAGGTAGGATTGGTTGACCGGGGATATGCCATTTATCCGCATCGGGGATATCTATACGGTCCTGAAGCCGAGGCTGCTGAGGCGGCTGGATCATAGAATCAGCTTTTTTGCCTTTCCCCGCTCTCTTCCTAGACTTCTTTATGTTGGGGAACGTTGCAGAAAACAAAAATTTTCCTACGGTTTCACCAAGATCCATCTATGAGTTCATCTAGCAACGAGTATTCAGATTGAATCTACATACCTTTGTAGATCGCGAGCGGAAGCGTTCAAGAGAACGGGGTTGAGGGAGTCGTACTCGCCATGATCCAAATCACCGATGACCAAGTGCCGAACGGACAGCACCTCCGCGTTCAACACACGTACGGAGCGGATGACGTCTCCCACACCTTGATCCAGCAAGGAGGAGGGAGAGGTTGAGGAAGATGGCTCCAACAGCAGCACGACGGCGTGGTGATTATGGAGTAGCAGTTCTCCGGCAGGGCTTCGCCAAGCTCACGCGGAGGAGGAGAGGTGTTGGGGAAGGGAGGGGCTGCGCCTTGGATGTGTCCAGCAGCCCTCCCCTCACCCCTCTATTTATAGGGGAAGGGAGAAGGGGGGCCGGTCCCTCTAGATGAGATCTAGAGGGGGGGCGGCCAAGGGGAGGGGGCTTGCCCCCCAAGCAAGGGGGGCGCCCCCCCTCAGGGTTTCCCCCAACCCTAGGCGCATGGGCCCTAGGGGGGAGTGGCGCCCCAGCCCACTTTGGGCTGGATCCCTTCCTCATACAGCCCATAAGGCCCTTCGGGAGAGGTGGCCCCTCCCGGTGGACCCCCGGAACCCCTCCGGTGGCCCCGGTACAATACCGATATGCCCCCGAACCTTTCCGGTGACCGTATGACGACTTCCCATATATAAATCTTTACCTCCGGACTATTCCGAAACTCCTCGTGACGTCCGGGATCTCATCCGGGACTCCGAACAATATTCGTTAATCACATATAAGTCTTCCTAATAACCCTAGCGTCACCGAACCTTAAGTGTGTAGACCCTACGGGTTCGGGACACACGTAGACATGACCGAGATGGCTCTCGGGCAATAACCAACAGCGGGATCTGGATACCCATGTTGGCTCCCACATGCTCCTCAATGATCTCATCGGATGAACCACAATGTCAAGGATTCAAGCAACCCCGTATACAATTCCCTTTGTCAGTCGGTATTTTACTTGCCCGAGATTCGATCGTCGGTATCTCAATACCTTGTTCAATCTCGTTACCGGCAAGTCACTTTACTCGTACCGTAATGCATGATCCCGTTATCAAACACTTTGATCACATTGAGCTCATTATGATGATGCATTACCGAGTGGGCCTGGTGATACCTCTCCATCATACGGAGTGACAAATCCCAGTCTCGACCCGTGTCAACCCAACAGACACTTTCGGAGATACCTGTAGTGCACCTTTATAGTCACCCAGTTACGTTGTGACGTTTGGTACACCCAAAGCACTCCTACGGTATCCGGGAGTTACACGATCTCATGGTCTAAGGAAAAGATACTTGACATTGGAAAAGCTCTAGCAAAAGGAACTACACGATCTTGTGCTATGCTTAGGATTGGGTCTTGTCCATCACATCATTCTCCTAATGATGTGATCTCGTTATCAATGACATCCAATGTCCATAGTCAGGAAACCATGACTATCTATTGATCAACGAGCTAGTCAACTAGAGGCTCACTAGGGACATGTTGGTGTCTAAGTATTCACAGATGTATTACGATTTCCGGATAACACAATTATAGCATGAATAAAAGACAATTATCATGAACAAGGAAATATAATAATAATGCTTTTATTATTGCCTCTAGGGCATATTTCCAACAGTCTCCCACTTGCACTAGAGTCAATAATCTAGTTACATTGTGATGAATCGAACACCCATAGAGTTCTGGTGCTGATCATGTTTTGCTCGCGGAAGAGGTTTAGTCAACGGATCTGCGACATTCAGATCCGTATGTACTTTGTAAATTTCTATGTCTCCATCTTGAACATTTTCTCGAATGGAGTTGAAGCGACGCTTGATGTGCCTGGTCTTCTTGTGAAACCTGGGCTCCTTGGCAAGTGCAATAGCTCCAGTGTTGTCACAGAAGATTTTGATCGGCCCCGACGCATTGGGTATGACTCCTAGGTCGGTGATGAACTCCTTCACCCAAATTGCTTCATGCGCTGCCTCCGAGGCTGCCATGTACTCCGCTTCACATGTAGATCCCGCCACGACGCTCTGCTTGCAGCTGCACTAGCTTACTGCTCCACCATTCAACACATACACGTATCGGTTTGTGACTTAGAGTCATCCAGATCTATGTCGAAGCTAGCGTCGACGTAACCCTTTACGGCGAGCTCTTCGTCACCTCCATAAACGAGAAACATGTCCTTTGTCCTTTTCAGGTACTTCAGGATATTCTTGACCGCTGTCCAGTGTTCCTTGCCGGGATTACTTTGGTACCTTCCTACCAAACTTACGGCAAGGTTTACATCAGGTCTGGTACACAGCATGGCATACATAATAGATCCTATGGCTGAAGCATAGGGGATGACACTCATCTCTTCTTTATCTTTTGCCGTGGTCGGGCATTGAGCCGAGCTCAATCTCACACCTTGCAATACAGGCAAGAACCCTTTCTTGAACTGATCCATTTTGAACTTCTTCAAAATCTTATCAAGGGATGTGCTTTGTGAAAGACCTATGAGGCGTCTTGATCTATCTCTATAGATCTTGATGCCTAATATATAAGCAGCTTCTCCAAGGTCCTTCATTGAAAAACACTTATTCAAGTAGGCCTTAATGCTGTCCAAAAGTTCTATATCATTTCCCATCAAGAGTATGTCATCTACATATAATATGAGAAATGCTACAGAGCTCCCACTCACTTTCTTGTAAACGCAGGCTTCTCCATAAGTCTGCATAAACCCAAACGCTTTGATCATCTCATCAAAGCGAATGTTCCAACTCCGAGATGCTTGCACCAGCCCATAAATGGATCGCTGGAGCTTGCATACTTTGTTAGCATTCTTAGGATCGACAAAACCTTCCGGCTGCATCATATACAGTTCTTCCTTAAGATGCCCGTTAAGGAATGCCGTTTTGATGTCCATCTGCCATATCTCATAATCATAGTATGCGGCAATTGCTAACATGATTCGGACGGACTTCAGCTTCGCTACGGGAGAGAATGTCTCATAGTAGTCAACCCCTTGAACTTGCCGATAACCCTTAGCGACAAGTCGAGCTTTATAGATGGCAACATTACCATCCGCGTCCGTCTTGTTCTTAAAGATCCATTTGTTTTCTATCGCTCGCCGATCATCGGGCAAGTCCGTCAAAGTCCATACTTTTTTTTCATACATGGATTCTATCTCGGATTTCATGGCTTCAAGCCATTTGTTGGAATCTGGGCCCGCCATCGCTTCTTCATAGTTCGAAGGTTCACCGTTGTCTAACAACATGATTTCCAAGACAGGGTTGCCGTACCACTCTGGTGCGGAACGTGTCCTTGTGGACCTACGAAGTTCAGTAGTAACTTGATCCGAAGTACCTTGATCATCATCATTATTTTCCTCTCCAGTTGGTGTAGGCATCACAGGAACATTTTCCTGAGCTGCGCTACTTTCCTGTTCAAGAGGTAGTACTTCATCGAGTTCTACTTTCCTCCCACTTACTTCTTTCGAGAGAAACTCTTTTTCCAGAAAGGATCCGTTCTTGGCAACAAAGATCTTGCCCTCGGATCTTAAGTAGAAGGTATACCCAATGGTTTCCTTAGGGTATCCTATGAAGACGCATTTTTCCGACTTGGGTTCGAGCTTTTCAGGTTGAAGTTTCTTGGCATAAGCATCGCATCCCCAAACTTTTAGAAACGACAGCTTAGGTTTCTTCCCAAACCATAATTCATACGGTGTCGTCTCAACGGATTTAGACGGTGCCCTATTTAAAGTGAATGTAGCTGTCTCTAGAGCGTATCCCCAAAATGATAGCGGTAAATCGGTAAGAGACATCATAGAACGCACCATATCCAATAGAGTGCGATTACGACATTCGGACACACCGTTACGCTAAGGTGTTCCAGGCGGCGTGAGTTGTGAAACGATTCCACATTTCCTTAAGTGCGTACCAAATTCGTGACTTAAATATTCTCCTCCACGATCTGATCATAGAAACTTTATCTTCCGGTCACGTTGATTCTCTACCTCATTCTGAAATTCCTTGAACTTTTCAAAGGTCTCAGACTTGTGTTTCATTAAGTAGACATACCCATATCTACTCACGTCATCAGTGAGAGTGACAGATACCGTGAGGGCGTCGAGCTCAGCCAAAGATGAAGCACCGCCGAGCACGTCCGGTGCGGGAGCAGGTGCTCCCAAGAAGTCAGCAAGGGGAAAATCCTCTGCATTTTTTTCTGGATTTTGCCTTGTCCAAGTGAAAATGCCCATCACCAAGGAAGTAGACAAATCTGCAACCACCTATTTTGCGGCAGCTACCACTATTGCGACTGTCTGAGATGATTTCTTCTCAACCGCGATCTCAACCTTCTTGTCGATGTTTTCTTCAGTTAACCTCCGTCTTTCCTTTCTCTCCTCCGTGGTCTCACGGTAGTACTTCTTCCACGTGGCGCCGTCTCCGACACCGTGCACGCGTCCATACGACGGTCGAGTATCCACCGGTTGTCGTTTCAATATGTTCAACGCCCGGTTGAATGGAGTGTCCCACTTGGGCCTCGCCAATGCCTCAGACGGCGAGTCGCTTTCGGCCGCAATCTGGTGCTGCTTTCTTTGCAAAAGGCACAAGGATCGTTTACAAATATGACTAACGTGTGTAGTCAAATTGATCAGAAACTAAAATTACCAGCAGTCTCATGAACTCCGTAATGACCGCTGTTGTCTCGTAAACCTTCTTCACTGGGTCCCAACGGTGCCGGGCCCTTAGGACGTCACGCTCCTGCGGGACGGTGAAATCCGCCAAGGGGTCTGGGATGCCCAGACTCGCGGCTTCCGCATCCTCCTTGGCCCATTTGGACCTCTTTCCGCCGTAACCACGACTTCCGAGGTGGTGGCTCCCAATGTTCCTCTCTTGAAACCCCTTCATGTACTTAGACTTTTTTTGGCAGCTTCGGCCTCGCAAGCCTCCTTGAATATTTGAAACTGCTCTTCCGTGATTGTCGGATTATCCTTTACAATCTCGGAGTAGGGTTCCTTCTTGTCGATGATCCTTGCTTTCACTCGAGTTTTCTAGGCGGCCAACACGTCGCTAAAATTGGTCATGGCGTGTTTGTTTATCTTCTTCATTGTCGGGTCCTCATCTGGATCTTCATAATCCTTCTCATTCCGGCCTGGGAACAAGAATATCTGGTGAAACTTCTTTAGGAGGGAGCTCCTCATATTTTCTATCTTCTGTAGTTTCTCATCGTTGATGGTGGCGGTTGTCCGTATGATGCAGCCTATTTGATTGCCATAGCATCGACGCGCTTCCTCGGGCGCCTTTGGCTCAAAAATGCCGTCGTCCACCTCCGTGACCACCAGTCTAGTAGTCCTGAGTTTGTTAGGAAGCCGTTGCCTCTTTGCTTTCGGTTCTACACAGGCTCCGCTCCCCGAGGCAGCACCGGTCTCAGTCTCAGCGTCGGTCTCGATGCCGGTCTGAGTCTCAGCGCCGGTCTCAGTCCCAGCACCGGTCCGTGTGTCGGTCTCAGTCCCCGATGCCACCGGTGGGCCCATCAACAACATCGGTTGATCGTCGGTAAGGCTAAAAAATTCATCTGCCGCCCGGTCGACATCGTCGCAATCACCAGAACCCTGTCCTTCATCGTTGCTAGCCATGTTTCCTATGATTAAATCTAGTCAATTAATTCTAGACCTAATAAAATGAACAATGACATAAAAAAGGCCTATTGTTTTGCAGGAATGTTGACTCCTTCCTGGTGCGGCAAATCACGGGCACTCGATATGTCCTAGTTTGTAGCACAAGTCATGCCGAAATTCACGGAAAATTTTGGCATGACCTTTGCTAAAAAGTGGACAAATCGAGAACCTGAAATTTGCCGGAACAGAAATGAATCAACATTCCGGCAAAACATAGGCCACTCAGCACCATTCCCTGGAAACAGTGTTCAAATATCCCTCTTCGACACCGCAACACATGTCCAAATATACACGAGCAACCACATGTCCAAATTTCACAAGCTAATTCAAAAACAAAGTGTAGAAGAAAATTCATTTAACTACTAATAGAACAAAATTCAGTTAACTTTAGTGCTCTATAATAATGAAAGGAAAAAAATTCAGTTAACTACTAATTTCATTCATTTAGGTTATTCATTTAACATCACCTAATTAACCTACTGTACCACTACTACTAGCAGCACTACTAACCTAATTAACCTAGCAAAACTCTAGTGCCCTAACTGAAAAACATCTAATTAACATCTACTAGTACCACTATTGCCCTAACCTAATTAACATCTACTAGTATCACTATATACTATACAAGCAGCATCTACCCTAATTAAACCCTACTGCTCTAACTAACTTTTGTTGTAAACCAAATTTTTTGCTCTAAACTAATTTTTGCTCTAACATCTACTACTTAACATCCTTTGCTCTAAACTAAATTTTGTGCTATAAACAAACTTTTCCTCTACTAATTTTTCTCTAAAATGCAGAGAGAGGGGAGTCGAGGGGAGGGGTGGGGGACTTACAGAGAGGGGAGAGACGATGGGTGGGAGGTGCTCGGTGACGAAGGCAGGGGCGGAGAGGGCGGGCTCGGGCACGGGCAACGATGGTCCTGGGCGGGCTCGGGCGGCGGTGAGGTGGAGGGCGCCAACGGTGACGTCAAGGGCGGCCTCGGGTGGCGGCGGCGAGGCTGAGAGCGGCCTCGGGCGGCGGCGGTGAGGATGACGGCGGCCTCGGGGGGAGGCGGTGAGGTTGCGGGCGTCCACGCCGGTAGGAGATGACGGCGAATTGGGAAGACGGCTGCGAGGGCGAGGGATTTGGGGAAGAAGTGTGGTGGCCGGGGGGCGGGGGGGAACCGCTGTTTAAGTGAAACGTAACGGTAGCGCGTTTCCGAAATGCGCTATAGCTAAGTTAGCTACAACGCGTTTCCTGAAACCAGCTACTGCTATTCCTTTCTCCTTTTTTCCCTTTTTTCTTTTATTTTTCTTTACATTTTATTTTTTTCCTTTCTCCTTTTTCTATTTCTTTCATTTTCATTTACTTTTCTACTTGTTTTTCACTTTATTTTATTTCCGTTAGCAGCAGCGCCTTACACGTAAGCGCGCTACAGCTAAGGAGAGTAGCAGTAGCGCTGGGCCAGTATACGAGCTACTGCTAGGTTGGGTTAGCCATGTGCACCCAGTTCAAACATAGCAACTGCGCTTTTCGCTTGTACGCGCTACTGCTAAAGTCATAGCAGTAGCGCGGTTTATTTACGCGCGCCGCTACTAAGTAGCAGTAGCGTTTGATTTTGTACAGCGCTACTGGTAACATTCTGTGTATAAGGTTTTCCCTAGTAGTGGAGATTCAATAAACTATTCATTTTAGGTGCAAGACCATTGAAGGTATTATTCAAATAAACAGAGTAACCATTATTCTCCTTAAATGAATAACCGTATTGCGATAAACATAATCCAATCATGTCTATGCTCAACGTAAACACCAAATAACAATTATTTAGGTTTAACACCAATCTCGATGGTAGAGGGAGCATGCGATGCTTGATCACATCAACCTTGGAAACACTTCCAACACATATCGTCATCTCACCTTTAGGTAGTCTCCGTTTATTCCGCAGCTTTTATTTCGAGTTACTAACACTTAGCAACCGAACCGGTATCTAATACCCTGGTGCTATTAGGAGTACTAGTAAAATACACATTAATATAATGTATATCCAATATACTTCTGTCGACCTTGCCAGCCTTTTCATATACCAAGTATCTAGGGTAGTTCTGCCTCGGTGACCGTTCCCCTCATTACAGAAGCACTTAGTCTCGGGTTTGGGTTCAAACTTTGGGTTTCTTCACTAGAGCAGCAACTGATTTGCCGTTTCATGAAGTATCCCTTCTTGCCCTTACCCTTCTTGAAACTAGTGGTTTCACTAACCATCAACAATTGATGCTCCTTCTTGATTTCTACTTTCGCTGTGTCAAACATCGCGAATAGCTCAAGGATCATCATATCTATCCCTGATATGTTATAGTTCATCACGAAGCTCTAGTAGCTTGGTGGCAATGACTTTGGAGAACCATCACTATCTCTTAAGGAAGATTAACTCCCACTCGATTCAAGTGATTGTAGTACTCAGACAATCTGAGCACATGCTCAACGATTGAGCTTTTCTCCCTTAGTTTGTAAGAAACTCGTCGGAGGTCTCATACCTCTTGACGTGGGCACGAGCCTGAAATCCCAATTTCATCCCTTGGAACATCTCATATGTTCCGCACCGTTTCAAAATCATCTTCGGCGCCTCAATTCTAAACCGTTTAACATTACTGAACTATCACATAGTCATCAAAACGTGTATGTCAGATGTTCGCAACATCCAGAGATGACGTTCGAGGTTCAGCACACCGAGAGGTGCATTAAGGACATAAGCCTTCTGCGTAGCAATGAGGACAATCCTCAGTTTACGGACCTAGTCCGCATAATTGCTACTATCAACTTTCAACTAAATGTTCTCTAGGAACATATCTAAAATAGTAGAACTAAAGCGCAAGTTACGACATAATTTGCAAAGACCTTTTGAATATGTTCATGATAATTAAGTTCATCTAATTTAATGAACTCCCACTCAGATGGACATCCCTCTAGTCATCTAAGTGATACACGATCCAAGTCAACTAGGCCGTGTCCGATCATCACATGAGACGGACTAGTCATCATCGGTGAACATCTTTATGTTGATCGTATCTTCTATACGACTCGTGTTCGACCTTTCGGTCTCTTGTGTTCCGAGGCCATGTCTGTACATGCTAGGCTCGTCAAGTCAACCTAAGTGTTTTGCGTGTGTAAATCTGGCTTACACCCATTGTATTCGAACGTTAGAATCTATCATACCCGATCATCACGTGGTGCTTCGAAACAACGAACCTTCGCAACGGTGCACAGTTAGGGGGAACACTTTCTTGAAATTTTATGAGGGATCATCTTATTTATGCTACCGTCGTTCTAAGCAAATAAGATGATAAACATCTCATGTAATCAAATAGTGACATGATATGGCCAATATCATTTTGCTCCTTTTGATCTCCATCTACGGGGAGCCATGATCATCATCGTCACCGGCATGACACCATGATCTCCATCATCGTGTCTTCATGAAGTTGTCTCGCCAACTATTACTTCTACTACTATGGCTAACGGTTTAGCAATAAAGTAAAGTAATTACATGGCGTTATTCAATGACACACATGTCATACAATAAATTAAGACAAATCCTATGGCTCCTGCCGGTTGTCATACTCATCGACATGCAAGTCGTGATTCCTATTACAAGAACATGATCAATCTCATACATCACATATATTTCATTCATCACATCCTTTGGCCATATCACATCACACTGCATATGCTGCAAAAACAAGTTAGACGTCCTCTAATTGTTGTTGCAAGTTTTTACGTGGCTGCTATAGGTTTCTAGCAAGAACGTTTCTTACCTATGCCAAAACCACAACGTGATATGCCAATTGCTATTTACCCTTCATAAGGACCCTTTTCATCGAATCCGATCCGACTAAAGTGGGAGAGACAGACACCCGCTGGCCACCTTATGCAACTAGTGCATGTCAGTCGGTGGAACCTGTCTCACGTAAGCGTACGTCTAAGGTCGGTCCGGGCCACTTCATCCCATGATGTCGCCGAATCAAGATAATACTAGTAGTGGCAAGTAAATTGACAAAATCGACGCCCACAACAACTTGTGTTCTACTCGTGCATAGAAACTACGCATAAACCTGGCTCATGATGCCACTGTTGGGGAACGTAGCAGAAATTCAAAATTTTCTACGCATCACCAAGATCAATCTATGGAGATTCTAGCAACAAGAGAGGGAGAGGATGAGCATCTTCATACCTTTGAAGATCGCTAAGCGGAAGCGTTACAAGAACGCGGTTGATGGAGTCATACTCGCGGCGATTCAAATCGCGGAAGATCCGATCTAGCGCCAAACGGACGGCGCCTCCGCGTTCAACACACGTACAGCCCGAGGACGTCTCCTCCTTCTTGATCCAGCAAGGGGAGAGGAGAAGTTGAGGGAAAACTCCAGCAGCACGACGGCGTGGTGGCGATGGAGCTCGTGGTTCTCTGGTAGAGCTTCGCTAAGCACTACGGAGGAGGAGGAAGTGTTGGAGGAGGGAGGGGCTGTGCCAGGGGAAGGGTGCTGCAGCTCTCACACCCCCCTCTATTTATAGGGTGAAGGAGAGAGGGGGCTGGCCCCTCTAGATCCCATCTAGAGGGGGGCGGCGGCCAGGAGGGGGAAACTTGCCCCCCAAGCAAGGTGGAGGCGCCCTCTCCCCTAGGTTTTCCAACCCTAGGTGCCTTGGGCCCTTGGGGAGGGGCACACCAGCCCACTAGTGGCTGGTTCCCTCCCATATTCAGCCCATCAAGTCCCCCGGGGCAGGTGGCCCCACCCGGTGGACCTCCGGACACCTTTCGGTGGTCCCGGTACAATACCGATAACCCCCGAAACTATTCCGGTGATTGAAACTGGACTTCCCATATATAAATCTTCACCTCCGGACCATTCCGGAACTCCTCATGACATCCGGGATCTCATCCGGGACTTCGAACAACCTTCGATAACCACATACTTTTTCTCATAACAACTCTAGCGTCACCGAACCTTAAGTGTGTAGACCCTACGGGTTCGGGATTCATGTAGACATGACCGAGACGTTCTCCGGCCAATAACCAACAGCGGGATCTGGATACCCATGTTAGCTCCCACATGTTCCACGATGATCTCATCGGATGAACCATGATGTCGGGGATTCAATCAATCCCGTATACAATTCCATTTGTTAATCGGTACGTTACTTGCCCGAGATTCAATCGTCGGTATCCCAATACCTCGTTCAATCTCGTTACCGGCAAGTCACTTTACTCGTTCCGTAATGCATGATCCCGTGACTAACTATTTTGTCACATTGAGCTCATTATGATGATGCATTACCAAGTGGGCCCAGAGATACCTCTCCGTCATACGGAGTGACAAATCCCAGTCTCGATTCATGCCAACCCAACAGACACTTTCGGAGATACCTGTAGTGCACCTTTATAGCCACCCAGTTACGTTGTGACGTTTGGTACACCCAAAGCATTCCTACGGTATCCGGGAGTTGCACAATCTCATGGTCTAAGGAAATGATACTTGACATTAGAAAAGCTCTTAGCAAACGAACTATACGATCTTGTGCTATGCTTAGGATTGGGTCTTGTCCATCACATCATTCTCCTAATGATGTGATCCCGTTATCAATGACATCCAATGTCCATGGTCAGGAAACCATAACCATCTATTGATCAACGAGCTAGTCAACTAGAGGCTCACTAGGGACATGTTGTGGTCTATGTATTCACACATGTATTACGGTTTCCAGTTAATACAATTATAGCATGAACAATAGACAATTATCATGAACAAGGAAATACAATAATAACCATTTTATTATTGCCTCTAGGGCATATTTCCAACAAGGCCCAGGCGAGGGAGGGAAAACCCTATTTGCCGCATTTTGCGGCGAATTGACGAGGCTCCGCACACCCCACGGGACGATTTGGGCTGGCCCAGTTGCAGTTACCACCGGTTTTGGGAACCTTCTAAGAGGTTCCCTGGACCGGTTTTTTCTTTTTTTACCATTTTTTTGGGAACCTTCTAAGATATCTGTTTGTGTTTCCTTTTTTTCTGTTTCTTCTTTGAGTATTCCTTTTCAAGTAAATTTTCCGTTTCAACAAATTTTCTTTCTTTGGTTTTTCATTTCTTTTTCTTTTCTTCTCTTTTTTCTTCTCTTTTTTCAAAATATTCAAGTTTTGTTCATGTTTCCAAAAAAATGTCCAGCTTTCGAAAAAATGTTGTCAGATTCAAAAATTGTTCTCATTACACAAAAAAGTTCAAAACTTTCAAAATTCATAAAATGAACCAGATTTCAATTTTTTGTTCACGTATTCAAAAAAAATTCACACTTCCAAATTTGTAGGGATTTTTCAAAATTGTTCTCCATTTCAATATTTGTTCTCAGGATTCAAAAAATGTTTGTGCTTTAAAAATTTGTTCGCACTTCGAAGTCTGTTCTTCATTTCAAAATTTGTTCTCAAGATTCAAAAAAATATTTGTGCTTTAATTTTTTTTCACAAATTCCAAAATGTTCATGTTTTCAAAAAATGTTCTTAAAATTCAAAAATATTCTCATTACACAAAAATATTGAAAACTTTCGAAATTCAGAAAATGTATCGGATTTCAATTTTTTGTTTTCGTATTCCAAAAAAATCATGCTTCTAAACTTTTTCGGGATATTTTAAAATTGTTCTCCGTTTCAAAATTTGTGCTTAAAATTCAAAAACTGTTCGTGCTTTAAAATTTTGTTCGCTCCTCAAAAAATGTTCTCCGTTTCAGAATTTGTTCTCAAGATTCAAAAAATGTTCATTCTTTAAAAATTTCTCCCAAATTCCAAAACCTTCATGTTTTAAAACAATGTTTGGGAAATTCAAAATTTGTTCGCGTGCAAAAGTTGTTCGTGTTTCCAATTTTTTTTGGAATTTGAAAAATGTTCCTGTTTTACAGAAATTCTTCCTGTTCACTTTTATTTTCTTTTTCTCAAGCTTTTATTCATTTATCTGAAAAGTGTTCCCGTTTTCGAATTTGGTTCAGAAATTTCAAAAAAATTAGAATGAGAATTTTCGTTTGATACTTTTCAAAAAAATGAATTTCAAAAATTCCGAAAATGTTCGCATTTATAAATTCCAAAAAACATGTACTTTTGTCAAAAGTAAAATCAGGTTCGGATTTTCAAAAAATCTGTGGCATATAATTACTTAAACTGGGTTGTTATTTATAGAGAACAAATTGCAGAAACTACAGTAGCTAGCGACGCGGCTGACTCGATGGAGGTCGTGTGTTCGACCCCTCCGGTTCACGTACTGTTTATTTTGATTTCTTTTTTAAGTTTTATCCCTGCCGCTCGTTTCTTAAAATGTCAGGCTGCAAATATTTCATTGGTGTGAGGTGGTTGCGGTGGTAAAAACTCGGGCGGATGTGCAGGTGGTCGACGGCTTGACTCCCAGCTCGTGCTTTTGTTTTGCTAAATTTTTATCTGCACGCTACCGTCAATAGGCCGGCCCAGGTCAGCTCTCTCCTATGCGAATCCATGACTAGTTGCCGCAGTAAGCGGCATACAGGAGGTCCCGCGAGGGAGCCTCTGCGTCATTGCGTGTAAGGTGCCAAATAGGCGATTCATCATTTGCATCGACTGTAGCCCAAATCACTCTTGGGTTTGTTGGGATATGCGAAATACTTCTTGGGTTGGTTGGGCTGTCATTATCTGGCTGAGTTTCTACATTTTCTCATTGTATAGTACAAGAATAAAAATTGCAATTCATAAGAAAAACAAGAATACAAATTGCCGATTCCTTTGATGTGCAATATCAGTGCTATTTTTTTCGTTTATATGTTTCCATCTGGGTATCATTTATTATTAATTATTTTGTATACAACTTTGGTAAGTTATTTAAATATGATCAATTTCAATAGATTGAATTCCAATTTGTAATCTATTTTCAAAAATTATATACGCTAATTAACGTGATTTATAGTTTTCACTCATATGTATTACCCTATTTAGTAAATGCTGTACTGGTTTATCCCATTTAGCAAAAACTTTGCCATTTTAAACACATTTAGCAATCTATCACATGGTCCGGGTTGTCAGGGACTCAGGGTACACGTGGCGTGCCATGTCGTCCTCCTGGCCTTTTTTCTCCAAGCTCAAGCCAATCGATGGCTGAGCCAGACATGGCTTTTTTCCTCACGGTCTTCATGTGTACGTACATCCTCACCTTCATGAGTTCCTCGTTCATTTCACTCAGCTCTTAGTTCATTGGTTGCACCTCACTATTCTTCAACGAATTTTCTTCCAGGTGCACATTTTAGTGGACCTAACGTTATTAGCGCTTTGTGCTGCAAAAACACCACTGGAGGAGCTATTTGAAATCCAAATACTTTTAAAGGGGTAAAGGTTTACAAAACTTCATCTAAATGAGGCAATCTGGATGAAAATCAACTAAATGGAGTAATTAGTGTCAAAATATCACAGTAGGGCGGTAAAAATAGGAATTCACTTATTTCAATAATTAAATTTATACTGTGTGGCTCTTTCTTAATCTTTTCCTAGGATTCGCATTTAGACATGAGATGCTTGGTGTTGTGTAGGTCCACCTTATCACGTCGTTTTAAATTTTGTTCCGAGTAGTTGTAACCTTTTGTGACATGTATGAGCAGGTTGGTCCTGGTTGGCGTCGTGCCATCGCGTGCACGGTTCTCGTCTGCGTTACTTGGTAGTTGTTGCTGAAATTTTGTCTATTTTGGACCAGCCCAATAGTAGTTTCAGAATTCCTAATAAATCCTAGAGGCTCACGCAGCCCATTCGTGCAAGGCAAGAGGTGGAACCAAAGTTTAGTCCCACATTGCTAGTTTGGTGGGAGTTGAACCTCCTTATAAGGGAGGTTGTTTCCCCACATGTATGAGCATGAGAACAAGAGGGATATTCACGCGCGCTCCTTTGCCGCTGCCGCCCGCCTAGTTCATCGAATCAGGAATTAGTTACAATTACTGAACCTACCATTTCGATGAAACACTTTGAAAATTCTGTGGAGAAGAACAATGAAGTTCGTACTAGGAGCAAGAGACAGATGACTGCAAAGTCCTTTGGTGATGATTTTCTTGTATATCTCATAGATGACACTCCCAGTTCTAGCGGTCCGTAGTGAGATGGATTCTATCTTGGCAAATGAAACTTGGGAGATAACTGATTGTCCTTATGGGTGCAAACCTATAGGATGCAAATGGGTATTCAAGAAGAAGCTTAGGCCTGATGGTACTATTGAGAAGTACAAGGCACGACTCGTGGCTAAGGGTTATACCCAAAAGAAAGGTGAAGACTTCTTTGATACTTACTCACCTGTAGCTCGACTGACCACTATTCGAGTACTACTTTCACTAGCTGCCTCACATGGTCTTCTTGTTCATCAAATGGATGTTAAGACTACTTTCCTAAATGGAGAGTTGGATAAGGAAATTTATATGAAACAACTAGATGGGTTTGCAGTAGATGGTCAGGAAGGAAAAGTGTGCAAGTTGCTGAAGTCTTTGTATGGACTCAAGCAAGCACCCAAATAGTGGCATGAGAAGTTTGAAAGAACTTTAACAACTGCAGGCTTTGTTGTAAACGAAGCTGATAAATGTGTGTACTATTGCCATGGTGGGGGTGAGGAAGTTATCCTTTGCTTGTATGTTGATGACAATACTGATTTTCGGAACAAATCTTAGTGTTATTAAGGAGGTCAAGGATTTCCTATCTCGTTGTTTTGAGATGAAGGATTTATGAGTGGCTGATGTCATTCTGAACATCAAGTTGTTGAGAAACGATGATGGTGGGATTACATTGCTCCAATCTCACTATGTGGAAAAGATCTTGAGTCGCTTTGGCTACAGCGACTGCAAGCCCCCTCTCCAACACCATATGACGATGCTAGCGTGTTGCTTCGAAAGAATCGAAGAATTGCTAGAGATCAACTGAAATATTCTCAGATTATTGGCTCGCTTATGTACTTAGTCAGTGCTACAAGACCTAACATCTCTTTTGCCATTAGCAAACTGAGCCGGTTTGTTTCAAAACCAGGAGATGTGCATTGGAAAGCTCTAGAGAGAGTTATGCGTTACTTGAAAAGCACTGTGAGTTATGGAATTCACTATACTGGGTACCCAAAGGTACTGGAAGGGTATAGTGACTCAAACTGGATCTTTGATGCTGATGAGATAAAGGCCATGAAAGGATATGTATTCACTCATGGAGGTGGCGCTGTTTCTTGGAAGTCTGGCAAGAAGACCATCTTAACGAGGTCAACAATGGAACCAGAACTCACATCACTAGATACAACTACGACCAGAGCAGATTGGCTTCGCCGGCTCTTGAATGACTTGCCGGTTGTTGAGAAACCTGTACCGAGTATCCTTATGAAATGCGACAATCAAACGGTGATCACGAAAGTGAGCAGCTCAAAGGATAACATGAAGTCATCAAGACACGTTCAGAGAAGGTTGAAGTCTGTTAGGAAAATGAAAAACTCCGGAGTTATTGCATTGGATTATATCCAAACGTCTAAAATTCCGGCAGATCCTTTTACTAATGGTCTATCACATAATGTGATAGATAATGCATCGAAGGAGATGGGTATGAGACTCACAATATGAGTTGTTCAAAGTGGTAACCTAGTCTATGTGATCGGAGATACCGTGAATTAGATGTGCAAGACAAGCTGTTGGTCAACTAAGAGGAGAGTATCCTTACTATTAACAATACCACTCCATGAAGATGAAGATGCAATACTCTCCTAATCTGCATGGCAGGTTGATGTATCTCTTAATGTGTTCTAAGTGGCTCATTTAAGCAGAGATGTTGTCCTGCAGAACATCTTCTGAAGAACACACCTATATGAGTCTGATTGTTAAACGTCGCAATCTACGAGAGTAGTGAAGGAAATATTCCCTAGAGGCAATAATAAAGTTGTTATTTATATTTCCTTATATCATGATTAATGTTTATTGTTCATGCTAAAATTGTATTAACCGGAAACTTAGTACATGTGTGAATACATAGACAAACAGAGTGTCCCTAGTATGCCTCTACTTAACTAGCTCGTTAATCAAAGATGGTTAAGTTTCCTAACAATAGACATGCCGTGTCATTTGATGAACGGGATCACATCATTAGAGAATGATGTGATGGACAAGACCCATCCATTAGCTTAGCATTATGACCGTTTAGTTTTATTGCTTTTGCTTTCTTCATGACTTTTACATATTCCTCTGACTATGAGATTATGCAACTCCTGAATACCGGAGGAACACTTTGTGTGCTATAAAACATCACAACATAACTGGGTGATTATAAAGATGCTCTACAGGGGTCTCCGATGGTGTTTGTTAATTTCGCGTAGATCAGGATTAGGATTTTTCACTCCGTGTATCAGAGAGGTATATCTGGGCCCTCTAGGTAATGTTCATCACTATAAGACTTGCAAGCATTGTGACTAATGAGTTAGTTACGGGATGATGCATTACGGAATGAGTAAAGAGTCTTGCCGGTAACAAGATTGAACTAGGTATGATGATACTGACGATTGAATCTCGGGCAAGTAACATACCGATGACGAAGGGAATGACGTATGTTGTTATGCGGTTTGACCGATAAAGATCTTCGTAGAATATGTAGGAGCCAATATGAGCATCGAGGTTCCGCTATTGGTTATTGATCGAAGATGTGTCTTGGTCATGTCTACATTGTTCTTGAACCCGTAGGGTTCGCATGCTACCAAACCTTGTAGGTCAACGAGAGTACGATATGCACCAGAGTGGTACGGTAATCCTGTTCTGGAGGTCATGTTACTTGACCATGACGAACCTACGAACTATGAGGAAGCGATGATGAGCCCAGATTCCGTGAAATGGCTTGAGGCCATGAAATCTGAGATGGGATCCATGTATGAGAACAAAGTGTGGACTTTGGTTGACTTGCCTGATGATCGGCAAGCCATAGAGAATCAATGGATCTTCAAGAAGAAGACTGACGTTGACGGTAATATTACTGTCTACAAAGCTCGACTTGTTGCGAAAGGTTTTCGACAAGTTCAAGGAGTTGACTACGATGAGACCTTCTCACCCGTCATGATGCTTAAGTCTGTCCGAATCATGTTAGCAATTGCCGCATTTTATGATTATGAAATTTGGCAAATGGATGTAAAAAATGCATTTAATGGATATCTTAAAGAAGAGTTGTATATGATGCAACCAGAAGGTTTTGTCGATCCTAATGGTGCCAACAAAGTGTGCAAGCTCCATCGATCCATTTATGGACTGGTGCAAGCCTCTTGGAGTTGGAATATACGCTTTGATAGTGTGATTAAAGCATATAGTTTTATACAGACTTTTGGATAAGCCTGTATTTACAAGAAAGTGACTGGGAGCTCTATAGCATTTCTAATATTATATGTGGATGATATATTGTTGATTGGAAATAATACAGAATTTCTGGATACCATAAAAGGATACCTGAATAAGAATTTTTAAATGAAAGACCTCAGTGAAGCTGCTTATATATTGGGCATCAAGATCTATAGAGATAGATCAAGACGCTTAATCACAAAGCACATACCTTGATAAAGTTTTGAAGAAGTTCAAAATGGATCAGTCAAAGAAAGGGTTCTTGCCTATGTTACAAGGTGTGAAGTTGAGTCAGACTCAATGCCTGACCACTGCAGAAGATAGAGAGAAAATGAAAGTCATTCCCTATGCATCAGCCATAGGTTCTATCATGTATGCAACGTTGTGTACCAGACCTGATGTGTGCCTTGCTATAAGTTTAGCAGGGAGGTACAAAAGTAATTCAGGAGTGGATCACTGGACAGTGGTCAAGAACATCCTGAAATACCTGAAAAGGACTGAGGATATGTTTCTCGTTTATGGAGGTGACAAAGAGCTCGTCGTAAATGGTTACGTTGATGCAAGCTTTGACACTGATCCAGATGACTCTAAGTCACAAACCGGATACGTATTTATATTGAATGGTGGAGCTGTCAGTTGGTGCAGTTCCAAACAGAGCGTCGTGGCGGGATCTACGTGTGAAGCGGAGTACATAGCTGCTTCGGAAGCACCAAATGAAGGAGTCTAGTTCAAGGAGCTCATATCTGATCTAGGTGTAATACCTAGTGCATCAGGTCCAATGAAAATCTTTTGTGACAATACTGGAGCAATTGCCTTGGCGAAGGAATCTAGATTTCACAAGAGAACCAAACACATCAAGAGACGCTTCAATTCCATCCGCGATCAAGTCAAGGAGGGAGACATAAAGATTTGCAAGATACATACGGATCTGAATGTTGTAGACCCGTTGACTAAGCCTCTCTCACGAGCAAAACATGATCAGCACCAAGACTCCATGAATGTTAGAATCATTACCATGTAATCTAGATTATTGACTTCAGTGCAAGTGGGAGACTGAAGGAAATATGCCCTAGAAGCAATAATAAAGTTGTTATTTATATTTCCTTGTATCATGATTAATGTTTATTATTCATGCTAGAATTTTATTAACCGGAAACTTAGTACATGTGTGAATACATAGACAAACAGAGTGTCCCTAGTATGCCTCTACTTGACTAGCTCGTTAATCAAAGATGGTTAAGTTTCCTAACCATAGACATGTGTTGTCATTTGATGAACGGGATCACATCATTAGAGAATGGTGTGATGGACAAGACCCATCCGTTAGCTTAGCATTATGATCGTTTAGTTTTATTGCTATTGCTTTCTTGATGACTTATACATATTCCTCTGACTATGAGATTACGCAACTCCCGAATACCGGAGGAACACTTTATGTGCTATCAAACGTCACAACGTAACTGGGTGATTATAAAGATGCTCTACAGGTGTCTCCGATGGTGTTTGTTGAGTTGGCATAGATCAAGATTAGGATTTGTCACTCTGTGTATCGGAGAGGTATCTCTGGGCCCTCTCGGTAATGCTCATCACTATAAGCCTTGCAAGCATTATGACTAATGAGTTAGTTACGGGATGATGCATTACGGAACGAGTAAAGAGACTTGTCGGTAACAAGATTGAACTAGGTATGATGATACCGACGATTGAATCTCGGGCAAGTAACATACCGATGACGAAGGGGATGACGTATGTTGTTATGCGGTTTGACTGATAAAGATCTTCGTAGAATATGTAGGAGCCAATATGACCATCCAGGTTCCGCTATTGGTTATTGACCGGAGATGTGTCTTGGTCATGTCTACATATTTCTTGAACCCGTAGGGTCCACACGCTTAACGTTCGATGACGATTTGTATTATGAGTTATGTGATTTGATGACCAAAGATTGTTCAGAGTCCCGGATGAGATTACGGACATGACGAGGAGTCTCGAAATAGTCAAGAGGTAAAGATCGATATATTGGAAGGTTATATTCGGACACCGGAATGGTTCCGAATTGATTCAGGTATTTTTAAGAGTACCGGGAGGTTACCTGATACGTCCATTTTGCATCATGCTTTTATATCAATATTTATTGCATTATGGGCTGTTATTACTCGTTATGTTACAATACTTATGGCTATTCTCTCTTATTTTACAAGGTTTATCATAAAGAGGGAGAATGCCGACAGCGGGGATTCTGGCTGGAAAAGGAGCAAATATTGGAAACCTATTCTGCACAGCTCCAAAAGTCCCGCAACTCCACGAAAGTCATTTTTGGATTTAATAAGAATTATTGGGAAAAAGAAGTACCTGAGGGGGCCCACACCCAGGCCAGGAGGGTGGGGGCGCACCCCCCTACAGGGCGCGCCCCTGTCTCCTGGGCCCCCTGGTGGCCCTCCGCTGCCCATCTTCTGCTATATGAGGTCTTTTATCTTGAAAAAAATCAGAGGCAAGCTCACGAGACGAAACTCCGCCACCACGAGGCGGAACCTTGGCGGAACCAATCTAGGGCTCCGGCAGAGCTGTTCTGCCCGGGAAACTTCCCTCCGGGAGGGGGAAATCATCACCATCATCATCACCAACGATCCTCTCATCGGGAGGGGGTCAATCTCCATCAACATCTTCACCAGCACCATCTCCTCTCCAAACCCTAGTTCATATCTTGTATCCAATCTTGTATCAAAACCACAAATTGGTACCTGTGGGTTGCTAGTAGTGTTGATTACTCCTTGTAGTTGATGCTAATTGGTTTACTTGGTGGAAGATCATATGTTCAGATCCTTAATGCATATTAATACCCCTCTGATTATGAACATGAATATGCTTTGTGAGTAGTTACGTTTGTTCCTGAGGACATGGGTTAAGTCTTGCTATTAGTAGTCATGTGAATTTGGTATTCGTTCGATATTTTGAGGAGATGTATGTTGTCTCTCCTCTAGTGGTGTTATGTGAACGTCGACTACATGAAACTTCACCATTATTTGGGCCTAGAGGAAGGCATTGGGAAGTAATAAGTAGATGATGGGTTGCTAGAGTGACAGAAGCTTAAACCCTAGTTTATGCATTGCTTCGTAAGGGGCTGATTTGGATCCATATGTTTCATGCTATGGTTAGGTTTACCTTAATACTTTTGTTGTAGTTGCGGATGCTTGCAATACGGGTTAATCATAAGTGGGATGCTTGTCCAACTAAGGGCAGTAACCAAGCACTGGTCCACCCACATATCAAATTATCAAAGTACCGAACACGAATCATATGAGCGTGATGAAACTAGCTTGACGATAATTCCCATGTGTCCTCGGGAGCGCTTTTCTCATTATAAGAAATTTTCCAGGCTTGTCCTTTGCTACAAAAAGGATTGGGCCACCTTGCTGCACCTTATTTATCTTAATTGCTTGTTACTCGTTACAAATTATCTTATCACAAAACTATCTATTACCTACAATTTCAGTGCTTACAGAGAATACCTTACTAAAAACCGCTTGTCATTTCCTTCTGCTCCTCATTGGGTTCGACACTCTTACTTATCGAAAGGACTAAGATATATCCCCTATACTTGTGGGTCATCAAGACTCTTTTCTGGCGCCGTTGCCGGGGAGTGAAGCGCCTTTGGTGAGTGGAACTTGGTAAGGAAACATTTATATAGTGTGCTGAAATTTTTTGTCACTTGTTACTATGGAAACTAATCCTTTGAGGGGCTTGTTCGGGGCATCTTCGCCCCAACCAGAAGAGTAAAGAGTTGCTCATCAACCTACTGAACCTACTAAAAATTTTTACTTTGAAATTCCTTCGGGTATGATAGAGAAACTGCTAGCTAATCCCTTTGCAGGAGATGGAACATTGCATCCAGATTTACACTTTATCTTTGTGGATGAAGTTTGTGGATTATTTAAGCTTGCAGGTGTTCCCGATGACGTTGTTAAGAGGAAGGTCTTCTTTTTATCTTTGAAGGGAGATGCATTGACGTGGTATAGGCTATGTGATGATACGGGATCTTGGAACTATAAACGATTGAAGTTGAAATTTCACCAAAAGTTCTATCCTATGCATCTTGTTCACCGTGATCGTAATTACATATATAATTTCTGGCCTCGCTCAAGCTTGGGGGAGGCTTAAGTCAATGTTATATTCATGACCCAATCATGAGATCTCAGGAGAAATGATTATTCAAAATTTTTATGCTCGGCTTTCTCTCAATGATCGCACCATGCTCGATACTTCCTGTGCTAGTTCTTATATGCTAAAGACTACTGAATTCAAGTGGGACTTATTGGAAAGAATTAAATGCAACTCTGAAGATTGGGGTTCCAACGATGGTAAGGAGTCAGGTATAACACCTAAGTTTGATTGTGTTAAATCTTTTATGGATACCGATGCTTTTCGAGAATTTAGCGCTAAATATGGACTTGACTCTAAGATAGTAGCTTCTTTCTGTGAATCTTTTGCTGCTCACGTTGATCTCCCTAAGGAGAAGTGGTTTAAATATAATCCTCCCATTAAAGTAAAAGTAGTTGCACCTATTACAGTTGAAGAAAAAACTGTTACTTATAATGATCCTATTGTTCCTACTACTTACGTTGAGAAACCACCTTTTCCTGTTAGAATAAAGGATCATGCTAAAGCTTCAACTGTCGTTCGTAAAAGTAATACTAGAACATACACCTCCTGAGCAAATTAAAGTTGAACCTAGTATTGTAGAAAAATAAAAATCAATGCCCAAAGAAAAAAAACTGTTTTTGAGAAAATACCTTTTTTTTTCTAAATCTCCACATGTGGTATTTCTTCACGAAATTTTGTATCCGGTTCGAAGACAAGACATGAGCAGTTTCACTGTCAATACAATTCAGATTGTTTCTAAGGTTTTATCTATTTTTTCTATTACTGTTCAGCTGGGTGCACATGAGCCTAGGTTCCAAAACACCTCACCCGAAACCGGAAATCGTAGAAACGTTTTTGGAAAAGCATTGAAACCAGCCACTACCCCAAACAGACATTTTCATGACGGCCAGACACGTTCGTGACGGGCGCGAAACCTCCTTCAGGAATGTGTACGTGTTCCTGACGTGGATGGTCAACCGAGGGGAAAGATCGTTACGTTCCTGACGCTCTCGGTAATAACCTTCAGGAATGAGAATAACCTTCAGGAACGCAGTTGCACGTTCGCGTCGGGACACTATCCACGTCGCGAATCACTTTGCACACCTTCAGGAACGTATATGTGACCGTCAGGAAGATACCTACGCAGGACCCGGAGATATTTTCGCTTCTGAGGCGCGTGATATTTTCGTTTGGAGAGTGAAAAGCGCGCTGAAATTTCGTTCCCGGGGTGTATTTCGCGCGACTTGCGCTCTCAACAGGAGGGCTTGGTCAAAACACAGGAGGGCTTGGTCAAAATACCTAGAACCCGATCCACTTCTCCCCATCGAGATACTCCTCCCACTCCCCCGTCCAGCGCCGCCACTTCCCCCGTACCGGCCGTCCAGTTCCGATCAGCCGCCCCCCCTAGCCGTCGAGCGCCGCCCACATCGCCGTCGAGCGCCACCCCCCTCGCCGTCGAGCGCCACCCCAACTCGCCGGTGACGTCCAGATCCGCCTCCCTGGCCGGCGATTTCCAGATCCGCCTCCCTCCCCGTGCAGAGGTGACTCCCTGCCCGTCCAGGCCCTCTTTCTCATCTTCCCTACCCAATCTGGTTGTTGTGTCAAATAGTTTAGATGTGCTGCACAGCTACAAAAAAGTCTATTTCATTCTTAATTCTGAATATGTAACTTTTGTGCATTTTATGTCCATGCAAAGAACTTCTGTATGTTGAAAAAAGATGCTATTTACGATTGAAAATTAGTTTCAAATCTGTGTACAGTGGTACATTTTGCCTTTTTAGTTAACAATTTCATTTTGTACTTAAACGATGTTGATTGAGTAATCTTGTAGTACTTGTGATAAATTCGCTATGTTTCTGCAGTGGCTCATTATCATTTATTCAGACCAAAAGCGTGTTGGTAAGTTGCATTCAGTTTCATTTGACCTCCCAGTATGGGTAGTTTGTTGAAAAAACATGTTCCCTTATGTAGGGAAAGATGTATGACCCTGCAGAATGAGTTAGAAATTATGCTTCTATATAATGTGGTGGATTATGGATCACTAATGTAATTTGTGTTCTCAGATATTTCTTTTTGGAGGTCAAGTAACTATGGATCTATCTTTTTGGAGGTCAAGTAACTATGGAAGGATGACCACGGGGAGGGATTGCTCCTTGTAAGCAGCAAGGTACAAAATGCTTTATTTGTCCATATATTGTTATCATGTGTCAACTCTTCTGTGGGTAACCATATGGGCACATGTTCAATAAATCATGCTTGGTGTGTTTGGCGGCATCCTTGTCCATATATTGCTATCCCTAACCACCTGAGAACAGAATAGAAGATGTCTTTCATGTATATTTTGA
This sequence comes from Triticum urartu, assembly GCF_003073215.2. NCBI lineage: Eukaryota > Viridiplantae > Streptophyta > Magnoliopsida > Poales > Poaceae > Triticum > Triticum urartu. The sequence continues at coordinate 749,818,319 of NC_053023.1, read as the reverse complement.
CTAACCACCTGAGAATGATTATTTGTTCTCGTACATGTTTTCTTTCCTTGTAGATAATTGATAGAACATTTATTCATTTAGCATTTAGAGCCTTTTTGCAGCACAATTTAAACTTTTACCTCCTCTCCAATGACGACGCTGCTCTTCCCCAACGACAGCTTGCTGCTGAACTCTGTCAACACCTGCTGCTAATCGTCTCTTGCATCTACATGTTCCTGTTCTTCTCCATCTTCAAAGCCACGTCTTAGACTGCTGCAACACCAAGCTCCAGAAGCCAAATTTATGTTCTGTACTCCATTATCTCACCTCTTCCCTCGCTGATTTCTTGAACCCCTTGCTTGTTCAGTTAGTGTGATGTCTGTTCCTTTATGCTTCCAATTGAGATGATCTAGTTCTAGTTTTATCACCTTAGTATTTCAATTATTTGCTCCTTTGCATGACTGAAGATCCGATGCTCTGTTAGATTTAAATTTCTTGTTCAACTTAAGAGAAAATGTTAGTGTCCTGTTGATTGTGTTCCAGCATGAACTCGTTCTGAACCTCACCTACTGCCGTTTTATTCTATATCGAGTTTTGTCCAAGTTTTGAGTGTTGGTTGTTTGTTAGAAGAGCATCTTCTCTTATGTAGGAAAAGAAGAATGGCCTATGGCAGCAACAAAGATGAACACTTGCAAGTTCATGAAGTTGGAAGTTTGCAAATGTGGTTGAGAGTGGAGATTGTGGCCCCATCAATAATATAATGTTCAAAAGTGTCTTGTAAGTTCCTGCACCTTTGCTCTTTATTCAAAACTACGACAAATGTTAATGTAAAATGTAACATTTTTGTTTTTCAATAAATTGTTTGTTCCATGATCAGTACAGTTGAATTATAATGATGGCATCCTTTGCATTTCTCTTGAACTTGTGTACACAAACATAGAAGTAGAATAGCAAAAGGTTGTCAGTGCATTAGCTTCACCCTGCTGCTCCAATAACACTTATACTACACGATGTATATACCTCTAAACTTGCATTTATGAGTATGTCCCCAGTTATTCTAATTTTCTTCACAAATACAGCTTCTGAGTAGAAGTCGTTGTAGATACTTGGGGCCACCGTTCTCCTCACCAGACCCTTGGGTGGGCGAAGGCCCTCAAGCACCTCCACTTGAACTTCTGGTGAGTAAGTCTGTAAGGAACCACCCCAGGACAGTTCTAGTCATATTAGTCTTTTCTTATCAGCTAGCTTTGCATCGCCCGCCTCCTTGTTTTTAACATTTTCAAGATGATGAATTTTCGGATTGCCTTGCAGCTTGTTTAGGCTCTCCAACTGTTTTAGCTCATGCCCATGTTCCGTCCTTACTTGAAATACAGCAAGTTCTTTTAGTGATGCTAAACTGCTGATGTTCGGAACTTGCATCGCAAAGCTATAAATATGCTGCTTACTGCTAGTTTTCTACATGTAGTGCTAGTTCTGTACTGCCGCATACTTAGATTTTTCCTATGAAGTGATGATTTTGTTTGCTATCACGTAAAGTTGTGAAGGGGGTTGGTCATCACAAAATTTCATTTGCCATGAATACTATGGATATAGGTCATTGGATTGCAACCATTTATTTTTTCTTCCCTTTTCTTTTCTTTTGTTCATTATGTTCCGGTTACATTTTAAATAATTGCAGCCTGTACTTGGCAATAAGAGAAGTCTTCTTCACTTGCTTGGTGGCTAGCAACAAGTGTGTCATGAGCTGGAGCTTACCTTTTGGTTTGAAAACCTGTATGTATGACAGTTTTGCCTTTCACCGTTGTTCACTGAAATCTCCTATATTTTTCTGTTGTATAGGTGAATGGAACCTTCCAAGCCCAAGTGAATGCTGATACTCCGTTGGCAGAATGTTCCCATGATGAAGACAATCCTCATGCTACTCATGCGGATGAGCATAGTTCTATTCCAACACAGGACAAACATTTAGGAATTCCAGTAGTATAACTAGTTAATATTGTGAACTGCAGTGCAGTTAGGCTTTCTTTGTCAATTGCTTCTCCTGGCAATTTAGGAATCAACTAGTATGCGTGTTTTGGACTTGGTGACACCTCCTGTCAAGTCGAGCTTCCATGAATCATGACTTGGATATGAATGTGTGGATCTTGTGAACAATGAGATTTAAATAAATTGGATGGGTACATTGTGACCTAGGAATTGGTTGTGATTTTAAACCGGGTCGTGTGACCTTTGTGTACGCATGATTGTCAAAAGATTTGCATGTGGCTGTGAATATATACTGTTTTGCAATAATATTTTTGGTTTGTCTTGGTTGATTCCTGACGACTGTTTTCATACTTTCCTGACGAAGCTAGCCGTCATGGATATATGTTGAGCTCATTCCTGATGGTATGGTCCTGAGAGCCACGGAAGATGTTCCTGACGGTATCTCCTGACGGTGGGGCCGTCAGGACTTTGAGTTTGGGAGGCGAGGGGCTCCCTCAGGAATTGCCGTCAGGAACACTATTCGTGACGGGGACCGTCAGGAACAACCCTCTTTCCTAACAAGCTGTTTCTGACGGGAAATTCCTGACGGCAGGGGCTCATTCCTGACGAAAACTGTTGATTCCTGACGGATTTTGGCCGTCAGGAAAAAGTCAGTTTGGGGTAGTGAGCCGGCTGATTTCTGTCAACGCATCGGTCGTGCGCCGCGCCGTTGGATTGCTCGTGATCCAGCGGTCCAATTTCCCTCGCGGGTTCTGCTTGTGTATAAAAACCAATTTTTACGTGGTGGGCACCATCCATGTGGGGATCAACATGCAATTTTTACGAGTACGTAGGAGGATGCGGCATATTGCTTCGTACACCCATAGCGGTGCTCTCCTTAGCTGAAAAACATATCTGAGTTTTTGGCTAGACCTTCTGGGTAAACAATAGCTCATAGCACATAGGAGTATCTAGGATAAAAGATGATGGAAATCAACCCGCTCACCCTTCTCGGAATGCTCCGTGGAATAGTCCGTCGCCGGAGATGAAGCACGAGGTGGTCGCCCTTGCAGCCACCTGGGCAGTCCCGTCATGCTAGGCGGATCGAGTAGGGCATGCTGGATAGCTTGCCCGAGGTCTTCGATGAGGACGACCCCTTGTTATAGACGGTCTACGACGCGCCGGACCCGGCGCCTGTGCAAGCCGGCTTGATCATGAAGCAGGCACAGACGCACCACAACACCGTCATGACGGAGGAGGAGCAGCATGCGCCGGCTCCTATGTCGGCATTTAGGAAGGTGAAGGAGGAGCAAAAGTAAAATGTGTTCCTCCTCAAGCAGCACCGGCTGGCGGAGGGCCAGATCTACGGCGAGCACGCAAGCGTGGAGGCCATGGCCATCATGGTGGCGACGTACCCGAAATTTGTTGCGGAGCAGCGCCCGCTCTATGAGGCCGCGTGTGCCGCTTGCAACAAAGCTCGGTCGCAGGCAGACACGGACGCGGCCGCACAATTGCTCGCGGCACAGTAGGCCGAAGATGAGAATGCCGCCAGCTGCGCATCCATTGCGCCGCCGTCCAACTTTCGACGGCACATGTGGCCATCGAGCGATGGGCCATACACGTCCATCATCGACCTCACGTCCACCGGTATCAAGGACGGACATGTCACCCTCTCCTCCGAGGATGGGTACGGTATGGTATGCGGCAGGGCATGATGTCGCAAGTGAGCCGGTCCGTCTTTCGTGTTCTTTTCTTCCTTGTCGGGGACCGCATCTTAACCTCACTTGAGCCATGCCGCCGTTCATAGAGGCGGCAGATGGAGGTCGTGGTTGCCGATGCAGAATGCAAAGTGGATGCTGGCTGCTGTCGTACGATAGGTTTAGGGTTCCTTTTTTCTAAATGTTCGAAATATAATGAAAATCCATCGTGTTTGTATTAATATTATCCGGTTTATATGAAAATCCGCTGTGTTTACATGAAAATTCGTTGTGTCTGCATGAATCTCATCTGGTTTATATGAAAGTTCGTAGTGTTTAAACAGTGAATGAAATGAATGCGGGTAGCGTTGGATGGATGTCTCCTGTATTAATGTACGCAGACTGGTCCCTTGTCCGTGAACAGATGCTGGAGCAAATTTGAGGGTCGGATAGAGATGGTCTAGGTTTGTGGGTGGCGGGGTTCACTTTTACAAGTTTGTGGTTGAAAATATTCATCACGGACCGTGCAAGTTTCTGGACATCAGGGGTATCTTTACCCCTAAGTGAAATTTTCCTACTTACCCCTTATTTCATCTCTAAACCACATAGAAAATGCCACTGAAATCTGGGAATGGGAGCAGCCAGCGAAAAGCCCAAAACCGCCGTCACCGCACCCGTAAAGCCCAAAAGTGCCAGCGTCGATGACTTGGTGTTTGTCCCCAACCTTTGCTCAGCCCCTCTGCTCACCAACACGGGGCCAGTTACTCAAAAAAAAAAAACCAACACGGGGCCACTGCACCGGCGGCATTCACAGCAGGTTTAAAAAAAACTGTGTAGTGCTGAAGTGTGAAATTCACACATGCTCACTCAATATGCACATCTGTTTTGCAAAATATATTTTTCTCACTCATGGATTGTAACATCATGTTTGTACAATTAGAATTATTAATTCCAGAATATTTATGAGCCAGTTATGGTTCGAAAAACAGTTTCAATGAACCAGTGTCTGGGGTTGTTTCCCTCGAAGACATGTTCGTACTTTGTTGTTTCCTTGCTGGTTAGGTGTTCTCCTGTGATTGTTGTTTTTGTCAAATGATCACACCGAAATCTAGTTCCCATATTATTTCTTTCAACTCCTGTTATTTGTTGAATGTGTTCTACTAATCATATGCTTGAAAGAAACCCCGGTGGCATGCTTAGTCTGTCATGTTTTGCTTCATGTTTTTGTCTCATAGCCTGTATTTTCTGTTATTAGTTAGCTTTCTAAACTATTGTTCTTGCAATATTTTTTCTCGATATTATCTGTGATTGCACGGTCAACATGCGACATGTTTGTTTTGTAGATCCATTTGTTAGCACCTCTTTCTCTGATATTAACAACCATTATGCAATGGGTATACACTTAGCTAATGTTGTTGATAGTTGTAACAGGTACAATTTTATATAGCAGGATGCACACTTGTGTTTTTGTTTTCAATCTATTTCGTGTTTCAGTTTCCTTTTAGAAAAAGAAGCATCTAGCTATAATTTCTTTTGTACTATTTTGTCTTTGCTTGATGAGTTGTGCATTGTGGGGATAACTTTGAGCTTGTTAGTTCTCAAGATTGTTGTCTTCATTGGAGCTTTTAGGCATTATATGAAACTTCATCCATTGTTTGGACCATAAATTATAGGGATGATATCGCTGCAGTTATTTGCATCATCAATTATATGGCTTACAACTAGGGGCAGCGACGACGACGATATCCACACGGGGCGGGTGCAAGTGACTCGTGGATCTCGGCATTATATGTATACTGGATGGATAAACTGTATATATGTTGGATGTACGGATGAACTGTATGTATGGATGGACCGTATAAATGAAATATAGTGTATTTCTTTTAAATCCACAAATAGTTACTAGACTGCGTGCAAGTTCACACTGGCACCTGCCACCGGCAATAAGACACACGCTACTAGTAGCCAGTTACCAGTGGCTAGTTACCGCAGAAAAAGTTTTAGTCTTGAAACAGGGAAGTGTGACTAAAGAAAATAGCGCAATGGGACTCTTGGCCCTGTTCCTCAAGCATCAAAGTCCATACTCTAGCAGCTCAAATACTTCTAATGCAAGTATCCGAGTGGTATATATAGGCATAGCAACTTGGAATTAAAGGAATAAATGCATAAACTCTCAAATTTTCAACATACCTGGATACTTTCTATTTCATGAAGCCTGTCAATTATGTCTTGTGCACTAGCTGGTCTGTCCTTTGGATTAAACTGTGTGCAATTTAAAGCTATCTCGTGGCATACACGTATTTCTTCGTAGTGTGTGTCTTGTTTTGATCTCTCCAACCTATCACTCCAACTTTCAACCACCTAAAGAATTGCAGTGGTGAGTTATGGTCATGGATCTGCAACAACTTTTCTATATAGGAAACTCCAATATGTATAGTATATACCAACCACATGCATTCAGGCAGAAAACTAAAAAACAAAAATTCAAGAGTAAACCATGTCCCATAAATTGAAGTCAGATCTATGACCATATAAGTTGCACTTTAATATTCGACCAAAAAAATGTTAGGTCCTTCTTGCAAACAATAACCTATGTGAATATATTTATTTGTACGACCTTTTCCTTTCCAGGTTTGCTTGTACTTTTGTTAGTAGTGCCAAGTTTCTTCAAATACTTACATTTCTTACCTTCAAAGACTTGGGGTACTTGTATACCTTTTAAGTTTCCATTTATTCCTAAGGACCTAACAGGTGTGCTTCCAGAAATGATACTATGCAGCATCTCAAACCAAAATGTAATGAAAATATGCGAAGTAGAAGCGTGACAACTATTTTAAAGTTGTCTCTTCTTAGCCAAGAAGGAAATTGATCTTTTATCTGTGTAAAAATGGCATATATTATTGTTCTTACATCCTCAGTTGCTTGATGCCCCCTCTGCCCGGTCAGTATTTCCATGATAATAATACCAAGACTATACAAGTCGGCCCTGGGTGTGATTCCACTCCCTTCATAACGTTCTGGTGCCAAATATCCCCTGTATGCAAATATAAAAGGTCTGATTGGTTAATCTACAAATAGATTGCAATTAAATCACATAGCACAAAAGACTGAGCTTTCAAGAGGAGTTCACTAGCTTACGTTGTTCCTGATATAGTTTTGGTAAGCACTTGACTTTGATTTTCATCTAAGCATCTTGACAGGCCAAAATCAGTTATTTTCGGCACCATGTCATCGTCGAGCAGTATATTGGCGGGTTTCAGATCCAAGTGAATAATGCGATTGTCATGCAGGTATTGCAAACCGTCACAGATCCCTTTGATTATTTTGTAGCATGTTTCCCACTCACGTTGTCCATCTATGAAGGAGAGAGGAGAAACCGGGTTTATGATTTGAGATACTTGATGTGTAAACTTTTAAATAATTTGTAGTACATGAAGAAACTAAGGAGAAAAGTTAGAGGACACATGGTCGTACTGATATACTTATCAAGACTCCCTTTTGGTATATACTCAAAGCAGAACAATCTTTGGTGGACATCTGCCATGATAAGTTTCTCGTCGTATATTTCCATATTTCTTTGTCTGTCATCACAATATCCAAGAAATCTTACTATATTTTTGTGTTTTGCCCGCATCAGGCATTCAATCTCCCGGTCAAATTCTGTTTCATGCATATAAGCTTTGGACAGTCTCTTCACCGCGACCTCCCCATTGCCAAGTTTTCCCTATATATTACCAACAGGTGTTACAATCGATATGGATATTCAAATCAAGCGTGATTAACATTCGAATGTATTTCTTTACCCAAAAAATACCTTATAAACAACTGCAAATCCACCGCGTCCGATCACCAGCTCATTGGAGAAATTCTCAGTGATGGCCTCCAAAAGTGATAATGGCAGGGCCTTGGGCTCAGCGGTTTCATCGACTAATATATGCTCTAGGCCACATCGTGCGGCAGTGGCTTTGTGGTCCATTTGTAGTCAGTAGGTTCTTTAACCTGGAAACGATAGCAAGGTCAGCATGAATGTATGAGAAATTGTTTTGGCTGCCAAACCAAGTATTTTTACCGAGGGTTACCAGAGTTTGTGGTTGCCATGGAGTAATACATAATTATTGAACTCTTTCCGCGCAAAACCAATATGCTAGCATAGTCGTAGATAACCTGCTATAACTTCAGTGCTAAGGTTGCAAGTTCTACCCCTGCTAGCCGCATCTTTGTTTTCCACATCTTGTGGGGAAAACATAAAAACAATGAATGACTAGGTAACCAAATTAGAAATTTGCATATAGTATAAACCTATATACTAGCTGCTAGATCCAAATCACCAATTACCCAGGCAGCTAGTTGATGAGGTAATATCTATATTATGCAAACTGAGAGCAGTACTTGTAGGATCGAAAGTATGTCTAGAGGGGGGGGTGATTAGACTACTTGACCAAATAAAAACTTAACCTTTTCCCTATTTTAGTTCATGGCAGATTTTAGCTATCTTAGGACAAGTCAAGCAATCATCACACAATTCAAGCAAGCATGCAAAGAGTATATTGGCAGAGGAAAGTAAAGCATGCAACTTGAAAGAATGTAAAGGGAAGGGTTTGAAGGATTCAAACGCAATTGAAAACACGGATGTTTTTCCCGTGGTTCGGATAGGTGGTGCTATCCTACATCCACGTTGATGGAGACTTCAACCCACGAAGGGTAACGGTTGCGCGAGTCCACGGAGGGCTCCACCCACGAAGGGTCCACGAAGAAGCAACCTTGTCTATCCCACCATGGCCATCGCCCATAAAGGACTTGCCTCACTAGCGGTAGATCTTCACGAAGTAGGTGATCTCCTTGCCCTTACAAACTCCTTGGTTCAACTCCACAATCTTGTCGGAGGCTTCCAAGTGACACCTAGCCAATCTAGGAGACACCACTCTCCAAGAAGTAACAAATGGTGTGTTGATGATGAACTCCTTGCTCTTGTGCTTCAAGTGATAGTCTCCCCAACACTCAACTCTCTCTCATAGGATTTGGATCTGGTGGAAAGAAGGTTTGAGTGGAAAGCAACTTGGGGAAGGCTAGAGATCAAGATTCATATGGTTGGAATGGAATATCTTGGTCTCAACACATGAGTAGGTGGTTCTCTTTCAGAACATATGAGTTGGAATGGTGTATGTGTTCTGATAGCTCTCTCTCAGAATGAAGAGGAGGTGGAGGGGTATATATAGCCTCCACACAAAATCCAACCGTTACACACAATCTACCAATCTCGGTGGGACCGAATCATCAAACTCGGTCGGACCGAAAAGGTAAACCTAGTGACCGTTAGAGATTTCGGTGGGACTGACATGCAACTCGGTAGGACCGATTCGGTTAGGGTTTGGGCACAAGTAATCTCGGTGAGGCCGATTACACAAACTCAGTGAGACCGAGTTTGGCAATAAGCTAACCAGAGAGTTGGTCAGGTAAACTCGGTGGGACCGACTTGCTCTTTCGGTGAGACCGAGAAGTTACAAGAAGGAAACAGAGAGTGTACATTGCAATCTCGGTGAGACCGATTCGCTCTTTCGGTGAGACCGAAAAGTTACGAAAGGGAAACAGAGAGTTTGCAATTCCATCTCGGTGAGACCGAGATCCTTATCGGTAGGACCGAATTGCTAGGATTTGGCAGTGGCAAATGACAAGTGAAACTCGGTGGCGCCGGATAGAAAGAATCGGTATGACCGAGTTTGGCTTAGAGTTTAGGTCATTTGTGGCTATGGAAAAGTGGTTGAGGATTTTGGAGCATATCACCAAACACATAAAGCAAGAGGCTCATTAAGCAACACCTCATCCCTCCTTGATAGTATTGGCTTTTCCTAAAGACTCAATGTGATCTTGGATCACTAAAATATAAAATGAAGAGTCTTGAACTTTTGAGCTTGAGCCAATTCTTTGTCCTTAGCATTTTGAGGGTTCCACTTTCACATCCATGCCATGCCAATCATTGAGCTTTCCTGAAATAATCATCTTGGAATAGCATTAGCTCAATGAGCTATATGTTGTTATGAATTACCAAAACCACCTAGGGATAGTTGCACTTTCAGTACTGCTGCTGCGAGTCAAACTATCCCGAGTCCGGTCGGCTTTCAGCGTAGTCGCTAGCTGCAGATTGGTCGGAAGTTGATCTGCCAGAGCGCTGCGATCAATGGTGAATCAGCAGACGGCAGATCCGCACTCGCAAATAACAAGCCAACCTACATATATGCATCTCAAACAAGATCTACACTACCTGGAGGCCTTGTTGCTTGCTGCCGAGTGAAGTGAAGTGAAGTGAAGGCGATGGAGCTTCAGATCGATTTACATGCTAGTACCTGGACACGCCCTGCTGCCGCCGCCGCCGAGCGAAGGTGAGGGAGAGAAGGGGCGGAGGGGATGTGAGTGGTATCAGGTCAAGGGCGCTTTGATAGCAGGGATACAAAGACAGACAATCAGTGTGCACGTTTTATAATTATTAGGTCCTCTAGGTGCGCTGCGTGTGCGTCCATCTGCGTGTGTGGGGAGGCAGCAGGTCCTCATCCCCACGTAAAGACAACGTGGGTAAGCCAGCAGCTGAACTGGAGAGAATGACAAACTGCAGTCCGTTTATCCTTCTATATTCCCGTATTTTATGGTACCAAGATTACCAATCAAGTCCCTTCTGAATGAAATATTCGATGAGGATAAAGTGCAATAGTATTATTCTTACCGCGAGCAATGATGTATTGGAAGATTGGCATTGCCTCGCGAGATGTCTTCCTATAAACGAATCTTCGACCCGTCCTTTAACATAAAAGTATGCAGAGAATCATATTTGTGAGGACAGAGTTAACCAAAACCTGACTTCCTCCAACTTAAGACTACTCACAATAGGAGTAACATATGTGGTACCATCATACTTATCTAGACAAAGTAGATGATGTGCAAGTAATTAATGAAGAAAGAGAGCCATGTGGTAACATAGCTAGTTACTAGTAGTATGAGTAACATCGAAAATGCTCTTTAGAGCTCGAGCTCCATGAAGCCCGGGTTTGACTTGGTCAAAATTCAAACTTTCACGTTTTAAAAAAATTTGAAAAAAAATTCACACATACTTAGAGACATAAAGCATATGTCTGTAAATTTTCAGGACAAAACACCTTAAAATGAGTGCTACACAAAAGGAACAAATCTGAGACTTTTTAATAGATGCACTATTCATCCTCAAAGTCTATGAATTTGTCTTTTTTGCACAGATCGCATTTTAGGGTATCTCATCCTCAAACTTCACATACATACACATAACATCCTTGTTTACTTGTATGATTTTTTTTCAGATTTTTTGAAATTGAAAAATACGAATTTTGAATTTTTAAAAAAATCCGGCCTCCATGGAGGCCGAGCTTCAAAACGCCCTAATCGAGTAACATAACACATATCAAGACAAGATGAGTCTACAGCCTAATAAATAAAGTGTTGCATGACACCACATATTGTGGCTATAGACTAGTAATATACGCATGTTACTACTCTAAGTTACTCCCCATTATGGCTAGTCTAGGAGCAGATGAGAGTACCATTATTTTCTCCCCTTCTTGAGATTCACGTTGAATAGTTTTGTGGACTTCGGGACTACCCATCTACTATATGCGGTCTTGGATAATTTATTGTAGTCATGCTAGCACTAAAATAAAGTTCTTCTTTTTGGCTTTTCCTAAAGGGGATCGACCATCGATGAGGCCTAATTAATTGTAGCCACACACATTATCAATGCTGGAGAAGACTAGATCTGGTCATTTCTTTTCGTTTTCCCGTGAGAAGACTAGAAACCATCTTCTATTGAGCGTGTACAAATAACATCGTGGTGTAAATCTCATCCTCGACATCCCATTGTCAGTTTTTTTTCGGTTTTTTGCGTTCAAATCTGTTGCTCTTCAAGCTGCACTGGTGGGTTACCTCTTTGATAGTCAACCACTGCATCAAGCGATACACATAATCATTTATTAAGACAAATAAATGATCAACTTGTGAAAACCATCTCAAATAAAAACAAAGACAAGAGATAAAACAAATAGATACGACCCACAAAAATAGGACACCGACAGCCATCTAAATGGGTTGTAGTCCGTGCTATCACCCCCCATCAGTTCCATCCAAAGTCCATAAGCTCTCTCATTTCCGCATGGCATAGTAATGACCATGCACCGTCCATCCGGATGCTCGGTAGATGACCTGCATTTTTTTAACACTTATCCTGTTAAACACACAATCGTTCAGACAAATACATTTTACATTCAATTTAATAATCAATTGTGGCATGGATCAACCCTAAGGCCCTTTTCAATGCTCCACCTTACACATGTGCTAAGGCTGACATGTAGGCAAAAAATCTGATGTGACAAGGTAAAAAAGAGAAGAGAGGTTAGTGTGGTGATCCCGGAAAGAACCAATGCCAAGCACGTGAACCTAGGCAAAAATAATTCAATGAAAGAAACCCACCAATGCATGTAATAGTTCAGTTGCTAAAGCATTAAATGTTAGAAGCACCTATGCATTATGGACATTAGTTGCTAAACTATTTAATGTGCTTAGCACCCCATTTAAGCACCAATGCATTGGAAATGGCATAAGATCCAGTCCAGTAGTGAGCTTATAGCTTGCTTACATGGTAATTTTGCCTATGTGGAGGAGAGAGACATGAAAAAGTAAGGAGAGTGAGCTCTCATGCAGGGGCCTGACTGTATGCGTGCTTCAAGACATATGCAATAAATGTGAGGAAAGAGGTAGACAGGAGATGAGAAAAAGTACTAATCTTATAGCTAACCTTATTGTATGAGTGACAATATGTGTTGGCTATAGATGATATGGCAACATCTTATAGCCGGCAGTTGGCTGTATTATTAGCCATGCTCTAAAGTAGTACTCCCTCCGTCTCGGTTTACAGGGACTGCACGTCGTTCTAGGTTGATAATTTAACTAGCTATACATGTATTATATGTGATGAAGAATATATGTTTAGAAACTACACTGGCTTAAGAATCTAATGATTTACTTTAGATGACATATAACTCATATTTAGTTAGTCGAATGGATGACCTAAAACTATGCGCATGCCCTCTAAATCGAGACGGAGGGAGTAGTTTTGATTTTACTACCCCCGCTTTATCTCTTAAGAGTGAGATAAATCAAATGGCCCACCTCTTTCCTAATCATGTCGATTAGTAAATTCTGCAAATCAAAGATGTCAGCAATATATATCATCTACAGTACTGGCATAGTGTTAGAACATATAGAAGATTCAAAGTGGCTAATATAGATTAGAGATGCATTTTTCTAAAAGTGGCTAATGTATATAATATACACAACGGTCCCGACGTACTACCTCCGTCCTGGTTTATTAACCTCTTTTGTATTTTGTGCCTAATTTTGACCACATGTTTAATTAAAGAAATGTTAATGCATGTCATAAAATACAAGTTTTAGAGTGGTTGGGCTTTTTTAGAACCGTTCGTTGATGTTGATCTAACGGCAGACAAATACGAAGTACTGGGTAGTACTCCGATGAAACTACGCGAAAGTACTAAAACGAGTGGGACCGGCACCCGTGACAAGATGCGGACGCGTTTTAATCTAGGGGCAGTTTAGTCCTAGGAAAATTTGCACGCGCCGCCCCTCTCGTCGAATGCATAACCGCCGCCATGGTGCTACACATTCCACAATTACTCATCGGCGGCCATCTCCTCCCTCTCCTCCAACTCCACCGCAGTCATCTCCTCCTTCTTGTCGCTGCACCTTCGCTCCACTCAGGCAACCCCCCCCCCCCCCCCCCCCCCCCCCCCCCCCCCACGGTAGATCGAGCTGATGGCCGGCGGCGAGAACACCGACTTCATGCAGATCGCCGGCGGCGACCGGGTCAAGTTGGCCAGGTTGAGGGAGATCCGTTCTTGGTTTGACAACACAAGGCAGATGAGCTGGACGGCAATGGCCACTCTCAAGAATTTGACGAAGAAGGAGAGGGCAAAGATTTGCCCCCCGCCCGCACAACCGATTCACAAGATCGAGATCCTCCTCTGGGTGATGGAGCAGGCCAATTCGTCCAGCGAGTGGACCAAGCGCAGGTGGTGGGCGTTCAGATCCAGGGTAGAGCATCCACTAGATCAGGAACCCACCGTGCACGAGGTGCCGTTGCAGATTGTGCAGCCTCCAACCGAGTCACCGGAGACTCCGAAGCGCAAGATGAGGAGGACAGTGGTCGCGACCTCGCTTCCCCGCTGTTCTCCACGCTTCCCTCGCCGCTCTCCTCGTCTGAACGGCGGCGGTAGCTATGTTTATTGTAAGATTCCCCACTCCTCATCTTCCTACTGCTCGTGCTTACATCGTGGTGATACTGATCGTAATAGCTCAGAGAGGGAATGCTAGATGGCATTTTAATCTCAATGAATTGCATGAATATTTGAGTACATGGATTTGGAGGATGGATTATGATGTATGTGAACCCTAGGCATCATATGAACCCTAGGAAAAATTAGTAATGTTCTAGTGGTAGACACTGAAATATTTCGGTACACACCGGTAGGCACTGAAATATTTCGGAACTGCCCTAGGCAAAATTTGTAATGTTGTAGTGGTGGACACTGAAATATTTCGGTACACACCGGTAGGCACTGAAATATTTCGGTACTGCCCTAGGCAAAATTTGTAATGTTGTAGTGGTAGACACTGAAATATTTCGGTAAACACCGGTAGGCACTGAAATATTTAGTTACTACAATTTCAGTACACACCGATGCACACTGAATTATTTCACTACTGCAGTTTCAGTACACACTGAAATATTTCAGTACTGCAAATTCTATACAAAGTTGGCATTTTGTCATTTATGTGTGAATTAATCCATGCATCATATGGCATAACTTTGTACATGAGTTTGGGTCAATTTCATGTCTATTTATTGTTAAAATTATTGTCATGCCATGAAACACAAGACAAGTCACTGACCCAAGCTTGCAAAGATGCCATATCAATGTTGCTGATATGAATATGCATGTTTTCACCAAGTCTCGTGTTTGAATTAAAACTGAGCATTTTTTCTTGATGGTATCCATGGATCTAGAACTCCTATGAATTTGCTCATGTTGGATGTTTTGTTCTCCATCATTTGTACTAGCATTCCGTGCGATTAGATGCCATGACAAGACCCCTGGCATATTTATTTTCTTGCCTCCTACATCACATGTGTGTTTTGCAGGAAAAAACCTGGAGTTCACCAGGATGGCTGAAGTTGTGAGGCTGGGAGGCTGATGGTGCTGCTACTGGTTGATCCTTCTTCTTTCAGTTTTTGTTCGTCATTTCTCAAGCCATTGGACCAGGGCTACTTCCCTATGTGCTGTTAATGTATTAAGTAGTTCCTTCGAATTTGTAGTATTAGTTAGTTTGAATGTGGAAGTACCTTAATTTTTGGAACGAAATGTTGCTATGTATGACCAAGGGTTTCATACCTTAATCTTTGGATAATTAATTATGTGAACTATTGGATGTGGCGCACAACAAAACGCCTCTACCATTGATACTATAGTTCAACATGTCGGTCCAATTAGAGACCAGCCACTACCATATAGAACAGTGAGCATTTCATACTACAACCTGGCACGTACAAAACATCACACAGTGGAAGCACATCCCTAAGCACCTTGCTTTGTACAAGGTCTTAGAGACCAGCCTCTACCATATATAACAGTTACCATGTCACACTACAGCATATAAAACATCACACAGTGGAATAATCATAGCTAGTAGAGCATTAGCTAGATACCAGTTAATAATAGTTGCAATCCATCACAAGCAATAGTACCTAGATATGAGTAGATATAGGTACGGTAATACACGACAAGTACTCGAAAACAAGAGCTAACATAACAAGTTCATTTCACATTGATACATGGCCCACCCCAGTTCTAAATGAGGTGGATGGTGATCGTCATCCTCAAGTCATGGCGACGGGTGTTCGCAACAGTGAGTAGGATGGCCTGTCCTACCCGAAGATTCTTGGCATGAAGGAACTTCTTCCACCCTGCCCTGCTCAAGACAGTGCGACCGTCCGTGTCCACTGCATAGGCACAGTTGGTGATGGAGCCCGTTCTGGTAAGGCGTAGTCCAGCAGCCATGCCTTCTTCGCCCGGGTCGATGCCACAGCTATCAAGTAACCTCTTAGGTAATTTCTGAAAACAGTTGACATGATATATGATCATGTCACGTGCAATTATCAACAAAGCATACACTTCAAGACACATATATCATTGGATTCAACACCGAGCATATATATCATCATATCACTACACTCTACGCCAAGCATCAAATTACTACAGTAATTAGGCATATCATTAGATTACTGCATACACTAAGCATATCATCGCATATTACTACACTACATGCATGTCATAAAATTCTTCACTAAATGAATTCTAAACTAGGCCTCTCATCACAATACTACAACATGCATATCATATGAACTACTACACTAACTAAGCATGCATATCATGTAATTACCACACTAAGTAACATACCATGATATGCCGTTTAACATTCGTCCTTGTGAGGCGGGTCACGAATGGCTTCCCTAGGTAGTCTTCACGTAGCGGAAGCATGTCCCACAGGTTGCCGATTTCCTCGTCGCCCAGTCTGAGTCCTTGGGCATACAGGTATTCAACACGTGGGTTCTCATCATCATCTGAATCAGCACCATCTTCCTCCTCATGAACTTCATCCTCACTATCTGGAATCAAATTTAGATAGATAACAAAAATCCTGGGCCTATCTCTTCTGAAGGAGAAGCTGATCAATTCACCCCCACTAAGACGCATGCGTGGCGTTGAGCACGGGGCCGAGGCCGCATGCCATCGCCGGGGCCGGCTCCTCGTCTGCTCCGCCCCTCTCTCCTTCCCGCAGGGGTTTTCACCCCGGCCTCGGTTTGCCGCGGCTGTGCGTGCTCCGGTGAGTCAAACCCGTCAATCCTTGCTCCTGGATGTAGATTAGATGTTTATTTCTTAGGCATGTGGTAGTAGTTAGTGGATTCGATAGGATTAGATAGGATTATAGCAGATCCGATTGGATGCGATCCCAATCGAATCCAATCGAACTGATATGTTCTTGTTTTGTACTGTGTGTGCTAGGATAATTTTTCTTGTGCTACTGCTTGTGTGTCCTATGATTTGTGTTCATGCTAGTAGGTGTGTTCATACTAGAATCATGTTCATGTTGAGTGATGAATGTTAGAATCATGTTGACTGATGGCATGTTTATGTTCTACATGTTGAGTGATGAATGCTAGATTCATGCTGACTGATGGCATGTTCATGTTCTAGATAGGATCACGTTCATGTCTCATGTTGCTAACATACATGTTCTAGCTAGGGTTTGTGTTGAATGTTATACGTGCATGTAGTAGGAGCATTTTAGGATGGTGCCAAATCTGCATGGATGCACATGGGTGCTATTGGCACTTAGTGTTGCTATTTTTAGATGTTACCATGTTTAGGATAGTGCAATGTTGAGTGCCAGTTGTATCAAAGAAGATGGCACTGATCAATGGACTTGCCCAACAGCAAGTCAACTGATCAATGGCACTTGCTGTTGGGCAAAATGCCACTTATCAATGGCACTTGCTGTTGGGCAAGTCCACTGATCAGTGGCACTGATCAGTGGACTTGCCCAACAACAAGTGCCATTGATAAGTGCCATTTCCTCAAAGAGTTTGTGGACTGATCAGTGTCATTTGCTCTTGGGCAAATGTCCCTGATTAGTGCCATTTTGCAAAGAGTTTGTGCACTAATACTTGTCATCTTACCTGACAAGATATTGAAGACTGGCTGAGATGTGCCGGGAGGAGGAGCTCAGGCGGTGGCCGAAGCTGAGTGCGCCGAGGATTTCATCCCCACGAACAGGTGGCTCAGGAAGGTGGACCTGCCTGGCAGGATCGCCTTCATGAGCGTGCCTCATTCAAGGGGACGATCTCTGAGGCAGGGCCACGAGGAGGGGGCCAGGGAGCCGATGCGCTTCTACCAGCAGATCAAGGACAACAAGGACCTCGCCATGCTCGTCGTGCCTCCCAAGTTCGTGGAGGTGATGAACACCTGGTTGGTCATCAAGCGGCTCCCGCGCGTGGTCAGGCTGTCGGCGAACAAGCGGTGCATGTTCTGGTTGCAGGTGCAGAACTTCGAGGGGCACATGGTGCTTGGCCGGGGCTGGAACTACTTCTGCCGCCGCCACCGGATCGTCCCGGTGACCTCGTCGTTGTGCACATCTCCGGACTCGGACTGAAGGTTCAGATCTACAACCACGACTCCCCGGAGATGTGCAGGTTTCGTTGCACCAGGCACAATTGCGTTGGTAACATCGAGCAGGCTACGTAGTTAACATAAGTAAGGTGTTAGTGGAGAACATTTATGGTGTGTGGCGAGACTTGTGCTGGAACTTGTTCATACTTTGGCCAGGAGCAGCACCCTGTCATGGAGCAGGGAAGGAGGATGCCCCTGGTTTAAATCTAGACTTATGCTATGTAGTTAAGTAGTTTGCTGTCTTTTGCTTGCTTGTTGTGTTAAGTTTGCTGTCATATGTTTGATCTTGATGTTCTGCTGTTGTTGTTGTGCTGATCATGTGGTGGTAAGGCCATCACATTTGAATGGGGTGAGCAGAACACAAACGCTGTTTGCAACCAAACAGCTAAAGTTTGCATCTGCTCACACCCTAAGCACAAAAACGGCAACCAAACAGCAGGGGGTAAATGCCTCTCCATGCGATGCAGGCAACCAAACAGGTTGCATCTGCTGCATATGAGGCTGCATTTCATCAACCGGGCTGGCTGGAGATGGACATGCAATGCAACTACTGTTGCAAACTACAACCAAACACGCCCTTAAAAACCATCATAGTTGACCAAAGTGATTTGATAAATATGTATACTTCTACAAAATTGTGGAGGAACAATATTTAAACTTTCAACTATCAATTTTTTAGTCTTTGATCACTTATGTTCTGAAGCATTTTGTTTTCTTCAATTTACAAATTTAATAAAATACTACTAAGTGGGAGGAGGAGGAGGGGAAGGAAGGAGTGGCGGCCAGAGGAGGAGGGAGGAGGGGCGGCGGATGGAGGAGGGAAAAGGAGGGAGGAGGGGTGGTGGCCAAAGGAAGGAGGAGGGAGGAGGAGTGGCGGCTGGAGGTGGTAGGAGGGAGGAGGGAGAAGGAGGGAGGATGGACGGCGGATGGAGGAGGAGGAAGGAGGAGGAAGGAGGAGGATGGCGAGGCTTACTGGCGGCGGCAATGCGGCGATGGCGAAGGCGGCAATGGGCGACGGCGGTTCGTCAGAGAGAGTGGGGGAGGGAGAGTGAGGGCCAGGGAGAGCCACGGGCCTTGATGATAAGGCTTAGCAGGAGCAGCGCATCAAAGAAAGGCGCTGCTACTAGCTCCTTAACAGTAGTGCGGTTAGCAGAAAGGTGCTATTACTATACCTAGCCTATCGGCAACGGTTTGACAATTATAGTATTAGCGCGTTCTATATATGCTGACGCGCTACTGCTATGTTGGTAGCAGTAGCGCCCTTGCAGGCGCGCTACTGCTAACACTAGCGCTCCCTTTTAAGACACGCTACTGATAAACTTCTGTGTATAAGGTTTTCCCTAGTAGTTTCTAGTTATCCACATCTGGACATGCAAGGCACCAACAAAGGTCCAAAAGATACATATATGTTTAACAGTCTTGCGGTACCTTGCAGCCATGAAAAGAAAGACACATCAATCAATAGATGAGCCGATTTTTTATTAATAATAAATTTTAATTCTGTAATTCCAAAACTAGTAACGATAAGTTGGAATTTTGAAAAGTAGGATGGACGCAATGATTAGTAGCGTCCAGGCCTGGTCGCTGTTGCGAACCACGTCCACACCTGGACGTTATTGTTAGTAGCGTCCTGTGTGTTGAACTCGGCCTTCGTGTAACCTTCCAAACTAACGCGAATTTTCTCTGATCTTTGTTCAGTTGGGTTGGTCAGGTGGATGCTAGTGTTTGTTTTTGTCTGCCGGTTCGTAGATGCGTCCAACACGGTCAAAAGCATTTCACATTTGCGCTAGCTTTTGGAAATTTTAAAAAATACAACAGCCAACAGAAGTCCTGTTTATATTAATTAAATCTAAGAAATTAAATGAAAAGTATAAAAACAGTCAGCGGCGGGCGGTAGATCTAGGTAGCATCATCGTTGTCGTCCTCCTCCTTGATCAGGTCGACGTAGACTGGCGCCACCATCCACGGGAACGCCTGCTAGAAGGCTGCCAGCTGCTGCTCCGCCTGCCACGACCGGCAGTGGTGGTGGAGCGGCGAGTGCGCTTGGTGCATGGAACTCAATCGGGGACGGGAAGGCGCGCCAGGGAGCGCGCGGTCGGGGCGGGCGGCGCCGGGGCGAGGCAGGGGCGACGCAGGCAGAGCCGGGGCTTCGGGGCAAGGCACGTCGTGGCCGAAGACGTGCTTTGCCGGGACAGGAGGAAAAGGAAAAAAAGAGCTACAGTGGGATACGGTTTTATTTACGGGGTCTGCTCTGTCCTGAACAATTTTGCATCGTAAAAATGGTTTACAGTGCCCCTTATATGTGTTTTTAAGGGTCACTTTTTAAGACGTCTGCTAGAGATGCTCTAAGTCATGAAACCTCTATATCTATAAGTGGAAAATGACTTGATTAAGCCTCATCAGAGCACCAATGTAACGACATGACTGGACGCCATCCATACTAGCGTCCAGACCTGTATGCTGTTAGCAACAGAGTCCATCCTGGACGCTGTTATTTATGGCGTCCTTCCTATTTTTACAATTTTTACGGGGCCTTTACCAAGTTTTAAATTACAGAATTATCATTCATTATTAATTAAAAAAATCGGTAGATCAACTTTGTCTCTTTGGTTAATGTTTCGTTATACACTTGGATAGAAAACTGGCTACTGTTAGATATTTTAGGGCATTTTCATCTATCCCCTATAACCGGTTAGAGGAATAGAAATTCAGTTTTATTCCTCCGACCGACACATAGCTGATCCCAATCGACGCTAGTGGAGAATAAATTATCCTCAGCCACGCCCCGCCTCCCAATATTTACTCTACCACTCGGCGGCTGAGTAAAAAGTCCTCTCTCCTCCGTTGCCTGCCATACTCCAGTCCCACGCCGCATCTTCGCCGGTGCCGCCCCACCCACCCCTACGGGCCACCGCAAATGCTCCATAGGCTCTGCCACAGTCCATGACCACCCGGATTAGTGCCCCTCTCGCCCCGTCGCCGACATACAGCTGGTAGATCTGCAGCTTCCGCGTCTGCCGCCGGATTTGGTGCATCTGACGGCCGGCGACTGCGTCCTGCGATGGAATGGGCGGGTACTAGACCGCACCGCCCCCACAACGCCTCCGCGCCGCATGCGGGTATTGATTCCGCCCCTAGTGGCTCAGATCTCTCCCGCCGGCGGTTCGCCGGCAAAGACATGCCAGGCCGACGCCCGGGCTGGGCGCTGGCCCAACTGCTTGTCGGTTCACCGTTGCCGGTCATAAAGTGTGACAATTGCCCGCGTGATGTGGTGCCCTGAGTTTCTACCATGCCGGAACATCCCGGATGGATGTTCTTCAAGTGCAAAAAAGATGACGTATGTGCTTTTCTTCATTCGGTTGTTCACCGGATTCGGCGCCATTTTGGTACCTCATTGTTTGTTTTAATTTGTGTGTAGAATGGATGCAAGTTTTTTTATTGTAAAAAATGGCTAAGAGCACCATACAAAACTTAGCTCGGAGTCGTAATTGGGCTGGTCTATCTGTGCGACGGGGCGATTCTTTTGTGGGAGTGTCTGTGTATATGTCTGAGCTAGAAGTTTCCGGGAGCTCCTATTCCGCGCCTTCTGCGCACAACAGGCACTCGCGGCAGTGTCTTCTGGGCCGACCCATCAACGTGCTAAAAAGCACCGCTGAAAATGGTTTTGACAAGGACTCCGTCGGCTTCCTGACCAATTGAGCTACTATGTGCGACTGACTATTTACATCACGGACCATTTAAGAACAACAGCAGAAACACTATTTATTGCACAAACTTGTTTTTTCAATGTGAACCAAAAAATTTATAGTTCACAGATTTCAAAAGCAAAGTTCGTGAACATGCAAAAAAGTTCATGTATTGAAAAAAGTTCAAATTTTTTGAAAAATTTCACAAATCAAAAACAATTCATGCAATTAATAAAAGCAAAAAAATGGAAAAAGTTTGTGAGTGGAAAAAACTTTCATCGATTATGAAAAATAGTTCATCGATTCTGAAAAAAGTTCACCAATGCTGGAAAATTTTCACAAATTTTTAGAAATTTCAGCATTTTTTAAAAATGTTCTTTCAATTTAAAAAAAGTTCAGCGATTATGATAAATGTTTATGAATTCTGAAAAAGTTCACAAATTGGGAGAAAGTTCTGTGATTTTAGAAAAGAGTTCAAAAAAATTTAAGGAAAGAGAAAAACGAAAAAAAAGGCAAGATAAAAAGAGGAAAACGAAAATAAAAAGAAAAAAGAAAAGAAAGAAGAAGAGGAAGGAAGAGGAGAAGTTAAACTTTAGGTTTTGTGGTCGGGTGGTTTGTGCTGAAAATTGGGATTACCGTGTAAATTTTTTTAAAGCCTACCCACCATCTATTGGGTCACACCCTGTAATCCAATTTTTTTAAAGCCTACATACTGTGTAATCTCGCCAAATCCTATTCGGCGCTTTATTCGGCGCCTTAAGCGCCGAATACAGGCTATTTGGTACAGGGCGCACAACCCCCTGTACAAGGCTATTTGGCGCCTTTTATAGCGGGACGGCCCATCTTCTGCTTTTCTGATTTAAAGATATAGCAAAAAAATAGTGCATCTGGAGTGAGTCGAACCATGGTGTTGCTACTATCCTTTGTTCTAATTCTTTATAAGATGCAAAAAATGCAGCTGTTTTGATGTTTGCTTTCCTTTTTCTTTTCCTTTTTTCTATCTTGTTTTATCTTTTTCCTTAAATGCGTGAAAATTTTCAAATACAACGAAATTACTGCAAAATCAATGAACTTGTTTTCAAATTAGATGAACTTTTTCAAAATTGATGAACTTTTTTCATATTTGATAAACTTTTTTAAAAATCGATGAACTTTTTTTAAAATTCGATGAACTATTTTCAAAATCGATGATTTCTTTCAAACTCGGTGAACGTTTTTCGAATTCAATGAACCTTTTTCAAACTTGATGAAAATTTTCCAAACTCGATGAACTTGTTTCTAAATCGAATGTACTTTTTTCGAATTCAATGAACTTTTTCAAATTCGATGACCTTTTTCCAAATTTCGATGAACTTTTTTCAAACTCAATGTTTTTTTAAATTCGATGACCTTTTTGCAAATTTTGATGAACTTTTTTCAAACTCGGTGAATTTTTTTCAAATTCGATGAACTTTCTTCTAAGAACAAGAGTATGTACTGTAGCAAACCGGTTTTTCCTAAGAAAAACAGTGTGTACTGTAGCAGTTTCTATAGAATGATAAAAAAATGGTCGAGCAGGAGCGAGCGATCGAGCGGCAGCACCCAGCCAGCGATCGAGCGAGCGAGCCGCGGCAGCCGGCGAGTGCTGCTGGGCCAGGCCCATGCTAGCGACACAACGGGCGCTCGAATCGCCAACGGGCGCTGAAGGCGCCAAGGAGGTCTCATCAGCAGCAGCCACGACGACACATCCTCGGCAAAGTACCGAGCAGAGCTTCTACAGGAACCAAATACGTAGCACCTTCAGCAAAGCAAACACGCATCATTGCTGGACACGAGTAGAGCGCCTGACTACTACGGCACCAGCGCCTGACTACTCTTTTTTGCGGAGTTACTATTTTGCTGAAAATTACTTATCACAAACTATGTAAACATGTTTCTTTTTGTGAAATCCCATATTTCCTAAAATGTTGCGTACCATTTTTTCATGATTTTTCCACCGCTGCAAGTTCATGCTCTGGGGACATTCAATCCAGGGGCATGTTTCAGCTCCCCGTCGGAGAGAGAATCCATCACCAGACCCATCTTCATCAACTTTACTGCCATCATTACCATGTGAGAGTAGTCTTCTCAGAAACTTGGGTCCATAGCAGTAGCTAGATGGCATCATCTTTCCCTTTTGATTCAATACAAAGTTCTCATCAGTTACCTTGCATTATCGGAGACCATATGATGTAATTCGGCATTGTGCTTGTTGGGATATGAAAAATTGTCACCTTATGATCAAATTGTTCGAATTATACTGAATACCTTACGAGTTCTTCGCTCCATCATTAAATAGTCGTATATGCTGTCCGATCTATTTGTCTACTTTGGCCAAGTTTCATAGGTTAGCCTTGATGGCCAGGTGGTACCTCAGAAGGACAACTTTCGATATTTGGGGTCAATACTGCAGGAGGATGGGGGTATTGATGAAGATGTCAACCATCGAATCAAAGTCGGATGGATGAAATGGCGACAAGCTTCTGGCATTCTCTGTGACAAGAGTGCCACAAAAGCTAAAAGGCAAGTTCTACAGGACGGCGGTTCGACCCGCAATGTTGTATGGCGCTGAGTGTTGACCGACTAAAAGGCGACATGTTCAACAATTAGGTGTGGCGGAGATGCGTATGTTGAGATGGATGTGTGACCACATGAGGAAGGATCGAGTCCGGAATGATGATATATGAGATAGAGTTGGGGTAGCACCAATTGAAGAGAAGCTTGTCCAACATCGTCTGAGATGGTTTGGGCATATCCAGCACAGGCCTCCAGAAACTCCAGTGCATAGCGGACGGCTAAAGCGTGCGGAGAATTTCAAGAGAGGGCGGGGTAGACCGAATTTGACATGGGAGGAGTCCGCTAAAAGAGACCTGAAAGATTGGAGTATCACCAAAGAGCTAGCTATGGAGAGGGGTCCGTGGAAGCTTGCTATCCATGTGCTAGAGCCATGAGTTGGTTGCGAGATTTATGGGTTTCACCTCTAGCCTACCCCAACTTGTTTGGAACTAAAGGCTTTGTTATTGTTGTTGTCGTTGTTGGCCAAGTTTCACAGGTAGTTCCCTAGAGGCAATAATAAATTGATTATTATTCTATTTCCTTGTTCATGATAATCGTTTATTATCCATGCTATAATTGTATTGATAGGAAACTCAGATACATGTGTGGATACATAGACAACACCATGTCCCTAGTAAGCCTCTAGTTGACTAGCTCGTTGATCAATAGATGGTTACGGTTTCCTGACCATGGACATTGGATGTCATTGATAACGGGATCACATCATTAGGAGAATGATGTGATGGACAAGACCCAATCCTAAGCATAGCACAAGATCATGTAGTTCGTATGCTAAAGCTTTTCTAATGTCAAGTATCATTTCCTTAGACCATGAGATTGTGCAACTCCAGGATACCGTAGGAATACTTTGGGTGTGCCAAACGTCACAACGTAACTGGGTGACTAAAAGGTACACTACGGGTATCTTCGAAAGTGTCTGTTGGGTTGGCACGAATCGAGACTGGGATTTGTCACTCCGTGTGACGGAGAGGTATCTCTGGGCCCACTCGGTAGGACATCATCATAATGTGCACAATGTGATCAAGGAGTTGATCACGGGATGATGTGTTTACGGAACGAGTAAAGAGACTTGCCGGTAACGAGATTGAACAAGGTATCGGGATACCGACGATCGAATCTCGGGCAAGTATCGTACCGCTAGACAAAGGGAATTGTATACGGGATTGATTAAGTCCTTGACATCGTGGTTCATCCGATGAGATCATCGTGGAACATGTGGGAGCCAACATGGGTATCCAGATCCCGCTGTTGGTTATTGACCGGAGAGTCATCTCGGTCATGTCTGCATGTCTCCCGAACCCGTAGGGTCTACACACTTAAGGTTCGGTGACGCTAGGGTTATAGAGATATTAGTATGCGGTAACCCGAAAGTTGTTCGGAGTCCCGGATGAGATCCCGGACGTCACGAGGAGTTCCGGAATGGTCCGGAGGTAAAGAATTATATATAGGAAGTGCTATTTCGGCCATCGGGACAAGTTTCGGGGTCACCGGTATTGTACCGGGACCACCGGAAGGGTCCCGGGGGTCCACCGGGTGGGCCACCTGCCCCGGGGGGCACATGGGCTGTAGGGGTGTGCGTCTTGGCCTATATGGGCCAAGGGCACCAGCCCCAAGAGGCCCATGCGCCAAGAGATGAGGGAAAGGAAGAGTCCTAAAGGGGGAAGGCACCTCCTAGGTGCCTTGGGGAGGATGGACTCCTCCCTGGCCGCCCCCTCCTTGAGGAAGGCCAAGGCTGCGCCTCCCCCCTCCCTTGCCCTATATAATAGTGGGGGGAAGGGAGGGCAACCAAAAGAGCCTTGGCGCCTCCCTCTCCCTCCCATGACACATCTCCTCCTCCCGCAGCGGCGCTTTTGGCGAAGCCCTGTTGGAATCCCGCTACTTCCACCACCACGCCGTCGTGCTGTTGATCTCCATCAACCTCTCCTCCCCCTTGCTGGATCAAGAAGGAGGAGACGTCGCTGCTCCGTACGTGTGTTGAACGCGGAGGTGCCGTCCGTTCGGCGCTAGGATCATCGGTGATTTGGATCACGACGAGTACGACTCCATCAACCCCGTTCTCTTGAACGCTTCCGCGCGCGATCTACAAGGGTATGTAGATCCACTCCTCCCTCGTTGCTAGATGACTCCATAGATAGATCTTGGTTGACACGTAGGAAAATTTTGAATTTATGCTACGTTCCCCAACATATCCAGCACAAGCCTCCAGAAGCTCCAGTGCATAGCGGACGGCTAAAGCGTGCGGAGAATGTCAAGAGAAGGCAGGGTAGACCGAATTTGACATGGGAGGAGTCCGCTAAAAGAGACCTGAAAGATTGGAGTATCACCAAAGAGCTAGCTATGGAGAGGGGTCCGTGGAAGCTTGCTATCCATGTGCTAGAGCCATGAGTTGGTTGCGAGATTTATGGGTTTCACCTCTAGCCTACCCCAACTTGTTTGGGACTAAAGGCTTTGTTATTGTTGTTGTCATTGTTGGCCAATTTCACAGGTAGTTCTTCAAAGGAAGTTGTGCTCGGTAGTGGGTTCAATCTGGTAGTGATCCATCCCAATGACAAAATGGGAATGGGCACATATTGTATTGTTGCTATAAAGAATAAAATAATGGTTTATTTATCACACATGGATGAATTTGTACATTATGTCATCTTCCTTATAGAACTACTATGATTATCATGAACTTAATACCCCAAGATGCATGCTGGACAACAATCTTCTGATGGAATACTAGTTGTAGATGCAATTGGATAACGACCTATATATCACATACGCAATGCCTATATGAGATTGTGCCATCAATGATCACAGTCATAATTATGAATATTGTAATTTAATCACTACCCAACTGTAATTTGTTCACCACCACACATTTATTTTGCTTCCAGAGATGCCACTGGTGAAACTATGGCCCCTTTAGTCTTATCTTTTCTACATTGCAAACATCATTACCATTATTTTTCTTGCTGCTCCAATTTTTTATTTTGTTCTATTTATCAGGTCCTATCATACCATACAATTTATCCTTGTAACTAGTACGACAAAAAGATTAACAATATTCTTGAAATGTTGGTGGCAATAATGTTTTGTGTTTGGTATGCAGGTACTGAGTATTTAAGCTCCAGAACAGATTTATACTGTTTCAATAAACCTTGGTTCTCAATCAATGGAAATACTGTGTGCTAGGTCACTTCGCCCATACACTTGGGGGTTACCCAACCACTCTTACAAGAGGGCAAACAAGATTTCTAGTGCCATTGTAAGGGGAATTTCTTTCAACTTTAATAGTTCATACGCATCACCAATTTACTCTCTTGTTATCTATCTTGCCTAGTTAGTTTTTATTTAATGTTTGTTTGCTCTCTTGTCTGTTAAAAAATATGTCCAAAAACCACAAAAAATTAAATACATCAACTATATACCTTTTGTTCTAGCTTGTTATCATGTCTAGTGCCGCTGAAATACTAAACTCTGTGGCATTAAAAGTATTAATAAAAATGAGTTCATTAGTACTCATATTTATGATTTCACTAGTTCTCCTATTTCTCCAGCTGCCACTAGTGTGGAATCATATGAAATTTAACTTGATTTACTTAACCTTGTTATGAAAGAATAGATCTCTGGTTTGTATAATGAATATGTTGCTACACAGTTGAATACTCTGTTGAGCTTTGTGATATGCAAATATATAAAGAAGTAGAAAGTGATAATTAAATCTCAATTTTTTTGTTTCTCCTTAAGCTGTGTAATGGTTGCTATCTTTGCATGGAAATAGCATTGATTCACAAACTAAATTCAAAGATGCTTTCATTGGAAAATATTAGTCTCCTGCTAAGATTATACAATTGAGAATCAAATTAAGAATAATAAATATCTTGAGCAAGAAAATGTAGCCAAGCTTGGGAAAGAATGAAATCTATGATAAGATGTTGTCCTACTCATGGTTTAAGTACTTGGATGGTAATACAAATTTCTATGCAGGACTAAACTTTATGCATATGAATTTTTAAGATACAACCACAGGTGGAACCTTCACGAGAATCACCCTTAGAGCAGCAACCAAGCTATATGAAAATATGACATCAAACCTCTCTCAATTGCACGCCGAAAGAGTTTCAACTGATAAGAAGATAAACTCTATTGAGGTGATCTCCTTGCTAAATGAAAAGGTTGATATGATTATGTCTGTGCTTACCTCTAAACAAGTTCCCGTTGATCCCATTGAAGTTCCTTTTGCCTCTTTACTTGAAAAACAAAGGATCAAATTGATGTTAATATGCTTGCCGTTATTAGTCTTATCTTGATTCGGCGGCATCGTGGGATGAAGCGGCCCGGACCAACCTTACACGTACGCTTACGTGAGACCGGTTCCACCGACTGACATGCACTAGTTGCATTAGGTGGCTGGCGGGTGTCTGTCTCTCCCACTTTAGTCGGATCGGATTCGATGAAAAGGGTCCTTATGAAGGGTAAATAGCAATTGGCATATCACGTTGTGGTTTTTGCGTAGGTAAGAAACGTTCTTGCTAGAAACCCATAGCAGCCACGTAAAACATGCAAACAACAATTAGAGGACGTCTAACTTGTTTTTGCAGGGTATGCTATGTGATGTGATATGGCCAAAAGGATGTGATGAATGATATATGTGATGTATGAGATTGATCATGTTCTTGTAATAGGAATCACGACTAGCATGTCGATGAGTATGACAACCGGCAGGAGCCATAGGAGTTGTCTTAATTTATTTATGACCTGCGTGTCAACATAAACGTCATGTAATTACTTTACTTTATTGCTAACCGTTAGCTGTAGTAGTAGAAGTAATAGATGACGTGACAACTTCATGGAGACACGATGATGGAGATCATGGTGTCATGCCGGTGACAAGATGATCATGGAGCCCCAAGATGGAGATCAAAGGAGCTATATGATATTGGCCATATCATGTCACTATTATTTGATTGCATGTGATGTTTATCATGTTTATACATCTTATTTGCTTAGAACGACGGTAGTAAATAAGATGATCCCTCACTAAAATTTCAAGAAGGTGTTCCCCCTAACTGTGCACCGTTGTGACAGTTCGTTGTTTCGAAGCACCACGTGATGATCGGGTGTGATAGATTCTAACGTTCACATACAACGGGTGTAAGACAGATTTACACACGCGAAACACTTAGGTTGACTTGACGAGCCTAGCATGTGTACAGACATGGCCTCGGAACACAGAAGACCGAAAGGTCGAGCATGAGTCGTATGGTAGATACGATCAGCATGAAGATGTTCACCGATGTTGACTAGTCCGTCTCACGTGATGATCGGACACGGCCTAGTTGACTCAGATCATGTAATCACTTAGATGACTAGAGGGATGTCTATCTGAGTGGGAGTTCATAAGATGAACTTAATTATCCTGAACATAGTCAAAAGGTCTTCGCAAATTATGTCGAAGCTCGCGCTTTAGTTCTACTGTTTAGATATGTTCCTAGAGAAAATTTAGTTGAAAGTTGATAGTAGTAATTATGCGGACTAGGTCCGTTAACTAAGGATTGTCCTCATTGCTTCATAGAAGGCTTATGTCCTTAATGCACCGCTCAGTGTGCTGAACCTCGAACATCGTCTGTGGATGTTGCGAACATCGGGCATACACATTTTGATAACTACGTGATAGTTCAGTTAAACGGTTTAGAGTTGAGGCACCGAAGACGTTTTTGAAACGTCGCGAAACATATGAGATGTTTCGAGGGCTGAAATTGGGATTTCAGGCTTGTGCCCGCGTCAAGAGGTATAAGACCTCCGACGATTTTCTTAGCCTGCAAACTAAGGGAGAAAAGCTCAATTGTTGAGCTTGTGCTTAGATTGTCTGAGTACAACAATCATTTGAATCAAGTGGGAGTTGATCTTCCAGATGAGATAGTGATGTTTC
Source organism: Triticum urartu (assembly GCF_003073215.2). Lineage (NCBI taxonomy): Eukaryota > Viridiplantae > Streptophyta > Magnoliopsida > Poales > Poaceae > Triticum > Triticum urartu. The sequence goes on along the minus strand of NC_053023.1, from coordinate 749,788,162 downwards.
TCCGAATTCATTACCACCAAGCTGCTAGAGCTTCGTGATGAACTATAATATATCAGGGACATATATGATGATCCTTGAGATATTCGCGATGTTTGACACCACGAAAGTAGAAATCAAGAAGGAGCATCAATTGTTGATGGTTGGTGAAACCACTAGTTTCAAGAAGGGCAAGGGAACAAAGGGATACTTCATGAAACGGCAATTCAGCTGCTGCTCTAGTGAAGAAACCCAAGGTTGAACCCAAACCCGAGACTGAGTGCTTCTGTAATAAGGGGAACAGCCACTGGAGCAGAATTACCCTAGATACTTGGTAGATGAGAAGGCTGGCAAGGTCGATAGAAGTATATTGGATATACATTGTGTTAATGTGTACTTTACTAGTACTCCTAGTAGCACCAGGGTATTAGATACCGGTTCGGTTGCTAAGTGTTAGTAACTCGAAATAAAAGCTACGGAATAAACGGAGACTAGCTAAAGGTGAGCTGACGATATGTGTTGGAAGTGTTTCCAAGGTTGATATGATCAAGCATCGCACGCTCCCTCTACCATCGAGATTGGTATTAAAACCTAAATAATTGTTATTTGGTGTTTGCGTTGAGCATAGACATGATTGGATTATGTCTATCGTGATACGGTTATTCATTGAAGGAGAATAATGGTTACTCTATTTATTTGAATAATACCTTCAATGGTCTTACACCTAAAATGAATGGTTTATTGAATCTCGATCGTAGTGATACACATGTTCATGCCAAAAGATAGTAATGATAGTACCACCTACTTTGGCACTGCCACGTAAGTCATATCGGTATAAAACGCATGAAGAAGCTCCATGTTGATGGATCTTTGGACTCACTCATTTTTGAAAGGATTGAGACATGCGAACCATGTTTGTTGGTAGATATGCATGAAGAAACTCTATGGATCGTTTGGACTCACTTGATTTTGAATCACTTGAGACATGCAAATCATACCACATGGGCAAGATGACTGAAAGCCTCGTTTTCAGTAAAATGGAACTAGAAAGCAACTTGTTGGAAGTAATACATTTTGATGTGTGCAGTCCAATGAGTGCTGAGGTGTGTAGTGGATATCGTTATGTTCTTACTTCACAGATGATTTGAGTAGATGTTGAGTACATTTATTTGATGAATCACGAGTCTGAATTATTGAAAGGTTCAAGTAATTTCAGGGTGAAGTTGAAAGATCATCGTGAAAAGAGGATAAAATATCTATGATATGATCATAGAGATGAATATCTGAATTACGAGTTTGGCACAGAATTGAGACATTGTGGAAATTGTTTCACAACTAATACATCCTGGAACACCATAGTGTGATGGTGTGTCCGAACATCATAACTGCACCCTATTGGATATGATGCATACCATGATGTCTCTTATCGAATTACCACGATAGTTTATGGGTTAGGCATTAGAGACAACCACATTCACTTTAAATAAGGCACCACATAATTCCGATGAGATGACACCGTATGAACTATGGTTTAGAGAAACCTAAGCTGTCATTTCTTAGAAGTTTGGGGCTGCGACGCTTATGTGAAAAAGTTTCAGGCTGATAAGCTCGAACCCAAAGCAGATAAATGCATCTTCATAGGACACCCAAAACAGTTGGGTATACCTCCTGTCCCAGATCCGAAAGCAATAAGGGATTGTTTCTAGAATTGGGTCCTTTCACGAGGAAAAGTTTCTCTCAAAAGAATTGAGTGGGAGGATGGTGGAGACTTGATGAGGTTATTGAACCGTCTCTTCAACTAGTGTGTGGCAGGGCACAGGAAGTTGTTCCTGTGGAACCTACACCAATTGAAGTGGAAGTTTATGATAGTGATCATGAAACTTCAGATCAAGTCACTACCAAACCTCGTAGGATGACAAGGATGCGTACTACTTCAGAGTGGTACGTAATCCTGTCTTGGAAGTCATGTTGCTAGACCACAATGAACCTACGAGCTATGGAGAAGCGATGGTGGGCCCGGATTTCGATAAATGGCTCGAGGCCATAAAATCCGAGAGAGGATCCATGTATGAAAACAAAGTGTAGACTTTGGCAGAACGGCTCGATGGTCGTAATGCTATTGAGTACAGATGGATTTTAAAAGGGAAGACGGACAATGATGGTAAGTATCACCATTAAGAAAGCTCGACTTGTCGTTAAGATTTTTTCCGATAAGTTCAAGGAGTTGACTACGGTGAGACATTCTCACTCGTAGCGATGCTAAGAGTCTGTTGGATTTATATTAGCAATTACTGCATTATTTGTGAAATCTTGCAGATAGGATGCCAAAAACCATTGTTTCCTCGACGATTTTTGAGGAAAGGTTGTATGTGATACAACCGGAAGGTTTTGTCAATCCTGAAAGATGCTAATAAGTATGCAAAGCTCTAGCTATCCTTCTAAGGACCGGAGTAAGCATCTCGGAGTTGGAATGTACGCTTTGATGAGATGATCAAAGGTTTTGGGTTTATACAAAGTTTATGAGAAACTTGTATTTTCAAAGAAGTGAGTGGGAGCACTATAGAATTTCTGATAAATATATGTTGTTGACATATTGTTGATCAGAAATGACGTAGAATTTCTGGAAAGCATATAGGGTTATTTGGAAAGTGTTTTTCAATAGAAAGCCTGGATTAAGCTACTTGAGCATTGAGCATCAAGATCTATAAGGATAGATCAAAACGCTTAATGGTACTTTCAAATGAGCACATACCTTGACATGATCATGAAGGTGTTCAAGATGGATCAGTCAAAGAAGGAGTTCTTGCCTGAGTTGTAAGGTATGAAGTTAAGACTTAAAGCTCGACCACGGCAGAATAGAGAGAAAGGACGAAGGTCGTCCCCTATGCTTAAGACATAGGCTCTACAGTATGCTATGCTGTGTATCGCACCTGAAGTGTGCCTTGCCATGAGTCAGTCAAGGGGTACAAGAGTGATCCAAGAATGGATCACAGGACATCGGTCAAAGTTATCCTTAGTAACTAGTGGACTAAGGAATTTTCTCGATTATGGAGGTGGTAAAAGAGTTCATCGTAAAGGGTTACGCCGATGCAAACTTTGCCACTAATCCAGATTATTCTGAGTAGTAAACTGGATTCGTATAGTAGAACAGTTATTTGGAATGGCTCCAAATATAGCGTAGTAGCTGCATCTACAAGATGACATAGAGATTTGCGAAGTACATACGGATCTGAAAGATTCAGACCCGTTGACTATAACATCTCTCACAAGCATAACATGATCAAACCCAGAACTCATCGAGTGTTAATCACATGGTAATGTGAACTAGATTATTGACTCTAGTAAACTCTTTGGGTGTTAGTCACATGGGGATGTGACCTTGAGTGTTAATCACATGGCGGTGTGAACTAGATTATTGACTCTAGTGCAAGTGGGAGACTGTTGGAAATATGCCCTAGAGGCAATAATAAATTGATTATTATTATATTTCCTTGTTCATGATAATTGTTTATTATCCATGCTATAATTGTATTGATAGGAAACTCAGATACATGTGTGGATACATAGACAACACCATGTCCCTAGTAAGCCTCTAGTTGACTAGCTCGTTGATCAATAGATGGTTACGGTTTCTTGACCATGGACATTGGATGTCATTGATAACGGGATCACATCATTAGGAGAATGATGTGATGGACAAGACCCAATCCTAAGCATAGCACAAGATCGTGTAGTTCGTATACTAAAGCTTTTCTAATGTCAAGTATCATTTCCTTAGACCATGAGATTGTGCAACTCCAGGATACCGTAGGAATACTTTGGGTGTGCCAAACGTCACAAAGTAACTGGGTGACTAAAAGGTACACTACGGGTATCTTCGAAAGTGTCTGTTGGGTTGGCACGAATCGAGACTGGGATTTGTCACTCCGTGTGACGGAGAGGTATCTCTGGGCCCACTCGGTAGGACATCATCATAATGTGCACAATGTGATCAAGGAGTTGATCACGGGATGATGTGTTACGGAATGAGTAAAGAGACTTGCCGGTAACGAGATTGAACAAGGTATCGGGATACCGACGATCGAATCTCGGGCAAGTATCGTACCGCTAGACAAAGGGAATTGTATACGGGATTGATTAAGTCCTTGACATCGTGGTTCATCCGATGAGATCATCGTGGAACATGTGGGAGCCAACATGGGTATCCAGATCCCGCTGATGGTTATTGACCGGAGAGTCATCTCGGTCATGTCTGCATGGTTCCCGAACCCGTAGGGTCTACACACTTAAGGTTCGGTGACGCTAGGGTTATAGCGATATTAGTATGCGGTAACCCGAAAGTTGTTCGGAGTCCCGGATGAGATCCCGGACGTCACGAGGAGTTCCGGAATGGTCCGGAGGTAAAGAATTATATATAGGAAGTGCTATTTCGGCCATCGGGACAAGTTTCGGGGTCACCGGTATTGTACCGGGACCACCGGAAGGGTCCCGGGGGTCCACCGGGTGGGGCCACCTGCCCCGGGGGGCCACATGGGCTGTAGGGGGTGTGCCTTGGCCTATATGGGCCAAGGGCACCAGCCCCAAGAGGCCCATGCGCCAAGAGAAGGGGAAAAGGAAGAGTCCTAAAGGCACCTCCGAGGTGCCTTGGGGAGGAGGGACTCCTCCCTGGCCGCACCCTTCCTTGGAGGAAGGGCCAAGGCTGCGCCTCCCCCCTCTCCCTTGGCCCTATATATAGTGGGGGGAAGGGAGGGCAACCATACAAGAGCCCTGGCGCCTCCCTCTCCCTCCCATGACACATCTCCCTCCTCCCGCAGCGCTTGGCGAAGCCCTGTTGGAATCCCGCTACTTCCACCACCACGCCGTCGTGCTGTTGGATCTCCATCAACCTCTCCTCCCCCCTTGCTGGATCAAGAAGGAGGAGACGTCGCTGCTCCGTACGTGTGTTGAACGCGGAGGTGCCGTCCGTTCGGCGCTAGGATCATCGGTGATTTGGATCACGACGAGTACGGCTCCATCAACCCCGTTCTCTTGAACGCTTCCGCGCGCGATCTACAAGGGTATGTAGATCCACTCCTCCCTCGTTGCTAGATGACTCCATATATAGATCTTGGTGACACGTAGGAAAATTTTGAATTTATGCTACGTTCCCCAACATATCCAGCACAAGCCTCCAGAAGCTCCAGTGCATAGCGGACGGCTAAAGCGTGCGGAGAATGTCAAGAGAAGGCAGGGTAGACCGAATTTGACATGGGAGGAGTCCGCTAAAAGAGACCTGAAAGATTGGAGTATCACCAAAGAGCTAGCTATGGAGAGGGGTCCGTGGAAGCTTGCTATCCATGTGCTAGAGCCATGAGTTGGTTGCGAGATTTATGGGTTTCACCTCTAGCCTACCCCAACTTGTTTGGGACTAAAGGCTTTGTTATTGTTGTTGTCGTTGTTGGCCAAGTTTCACAGGTAGTTCTTCAAAGGAAGTTGTGCTCGGTAGTGGGTTCAATCTGGTAGTGATCCATCCCAATGACAAAATGGGAATGGGCACATATTGTATTGTTGCTATAAAGAATAAAATAATGGTTTATTTATCACACATGGATGAATTTGTACATTATGTCATCTTCCTTATAGAACTACTATGATTATCATGAACTTAATACCCCAAGATGCATGCTGGACAACAATCTTCTGATGGAATACTAGTTGTAGATGCAATTGGATAACGACCTATATATCACATACGCAATGCCTATATGAGATTGTGCCATCAATGATCACAGTCATAATTATGAATATTGTAATTTAATCACTACCCAACTGTAATTTGTTCACCACCACACATTTATTTTGCTTCCAGAGATGCCACTGGTGAAACTATGGCCCCTTTAGTCTTATCTTTTCTACATTGCAAACATCATTACCATTATTTTTCTTGCTGCTCCAATTTTTTATTTTGTTCTATTTATCAGGTCCTATCATACCATACAATTTATCCTTGTAACTAGTACGACAAAAAGATTAACAATATTCTTGAAATGTTGGTGGCAATAATGTTTTGTGTTTGGTATGCAGGTACTGAGTATTTAAGCTCCAGAACAGATTTATACTGTTTCAATAAACCTTGGTTCTCAATCAATGGAAATACTGTGTGCTAGGTCACTTCGCCCATACACTTGGGGGTTACCCAACCACTCTTACAAGAGGGCAAACAAGATTTCTAGTGCCATTGCAGGGGAATTTCTTTCAACTTTAATAGTTCATACGCATCACCAATTTACTCTCTTGTTATCTATCTTGCCTAGTTAGTTTTTATTTAATGTTTGTTTGCTCTCTTGTCTGTTAAAAAATATGTCCAAAAACCACAAAAAATTAAATACATCAACTATATACCTTTTGTTCTAGCTTGTTATCATGTCTAGTGCCGCTGAAATACTAAACTCTGTGGCATTAAAAGTATTAATAAAAATGAGTTCATTAGTACTCATATTTATGATTTCACTAGTTCTCCTATTTCTCCAGCTGCCACTAGTGTGGAATCATATGAAATTTAACTTGATTTACTTAACCTTGTTATGAAAGAATAGATCTCTGGTTTGTATAATGAATATGTTGCTACACAGTTGAATACTCTGTTGAGCTTTGTGATATGCAAATATATAAAGAAGTAGAAAGTGATAATTAAATCTCAATTTTTTTGTTTCTCCTTAAGCTGTGTAATGGTTGCTATCTTTGCATGGAAATAGCATTGATTCACAAACTAAATTCAAAGATGCTTTCATTGGAAAATATTAGTTTCCTGCTAAGATTATACAATTGAGAATCAAATTAAGAATAATAAATATCTTGAGCAAGAAAATGTAGCCAAGCTTGGGAAAGAATGAAATCTATGATAAGATGTTGTCCTACTCATGGTTTAAGTACTTGGATGGTAATACAAATTTCTATGCAGGACTAAACTTTATGCATATGAATTTTTAAGATACAACCACAGGTGGAACCTTCACGAGAATCACCCTTAGAGCAGCAACCAAGCTATATGAAAATATGACATCAAACCTCTCTCAATTGCACGCCGAAAGAGTTTCAACTAATAAGAAGATAAACTCTATTGAGGTGATCTCCTTGCTAAATGAAAAGGTTGATATGATTATGTCTGTGCTTACCTCTAAACAAGTTCCTGTTGATCCCATTGAAGTTCCTTTTGCCTCTTTACTTGAAAAACAAAGGATCAAATTGATGTTAATTTTATTTCTAGGATTTTTTAATAACAATGCTTATAGGAACAAATTTGGGAACAATCCTGGGCCATATCCTTCTAATCCTACAAACTCAAAAGGTAATTCTTATGGAAGTTCTTACAACAATTATAATAGAATACCTACTGCACTTGAGGAATTTATCAAAGATTTTATTGATTCTCAAATAGCTTTCAATGTTATCATGAGTGAAAGTTTTGGAAAACTTGATTCTGTTTCTCTTACGGTTGATAGTCTAGTTCATTAAGTTGATTTGCTTAAGATAAAACAAATCCTTCTTCTAAATATGACATGCCTGAATCTCGAAAAGCCATCCAACTATCTACAGATTACAATGCTAAGAGGATTGCCATATTGAGGGCTAGACGAGAAAGAGGAGATAGAGAACCTACAGTGTATTCTACATCGAACGATGAATATCTTAGAACTTTGGGTAGTTCACCTTGCATAGAAACTTTGTTTAGGAATTCTAAATGTGATGAAAACAATGTTAATAATGGGATTGGAGGGGTCATAACTTTAGTTAGAAGGCATCCCATAAGTTCGGAGGGTGAAAATTCTAGTGACAAAAATGATTAAAGTGGGATTGGATAAAGACTTTAGGTAGTACTACTCCCTCTACTTTTGATTACAAAGACTTTAATTATGATAATTGATATATTACTGAATATATTACTCTTTCTGAATCTGTGATGAACTCTCCAAATGCTTATGAGCAAAACAAAGCTTTTACTAAACATATTGTTGATGCACTTATCAAAGCTAGCCAAGAAATTGGAACTAGAAGTCTCCATTCCTAGAAAATTATAAGATGGTTTGGAACCCATAATCAAAATTAAAATCAATAAGAATGAGTGTAATGCCATATGTGATAATAAAAAACTACAATGAATCTCCTATGAGCTCTTTGCTGCATAAATTAATAGTCGTATATGCTCTCTAATCTATTTATCTTCTTTACCAAGTTTGGTGGGTTCAGTGTTGCGGAGATCCGTTCCAGTGACAGAAAGGGAATGGACACATATTGTACTCTTGCTACTAAGGATAAAATGATGGTTCCATTATCACACTTGCATGATAGTTTTACTGTCCACGTTATGCCATCTTGCTTATAGCAGTACTCTGTTTATTATGAACTTAATACCTCAAGATGCATGTCGGATCGTGCTCTTTAGGTGGAGCATTAGTTCTAGATGCAATTGGATAACAGTCTACATATCATGGACATAATGTTTATATGAGATTGTGCCATGAATGATTGCCATGAATGATCATAGTCATAATTATAAATATTGTAATTTAATCGCTGCCCAACTATAATTTCTTGACCACAACACATTTCTTTTTCTTGGAGAGATGCCTCTAATGAAACTATGGCCCTTGGGTCTATTTTCTTTACATTGCAAACACCGTTACAATTAATTTTCTCATTGTTCCAATTATTATTTTGTTCTATTTATCACTTCATTCCATACCATAAAATTTACCCTTGTAACTAGCAGGACAAGAGAAACATTCTTGAAACATTGGGGGCAAGGGTGTTTGGTGTACAGGTACCGAGAAATTAGGCTGCAGATGAAATTCCTACTAGTTCAATAAAGCTTGGTTCTCAATCAAGGAAATACTTATTGCTAGGTTACTTCATCCTTACACTTGGGCGTTACCCAACCATTCTAACGAGAGAGAAAGTAGCGTGCTCCTCCTTGAACCGATAGCCCCGGGAGTATGGGTCGTCCGGAGAGGTGGCCCACCCACTTCATGATCCCATGTAGAAAATGGATCGATCGAGTTAAACGATTTAAGAGGTAAAATTGATCAATCTAAATTATTTGGAAGCGGAGAAATGTAATGTCGAGCAGACTAATTAACATTGACAGGTAATGTTAAACTCAAATATGAGTTCCAGGAAGTAAAATCGACACATGTCAACCACAACAGAATTCACTAGCTCTTGCAACCAAGTGTCGCATCATGTTTTTTTTATTTTCTATCTTTTTAAGAAAACTTGAATTAGTTCTTGTGCCACTCTAGGCACAATTTACGGGCTTCCTATTCTCAAACTTTTAGAAAGCCAAAAAAGGCTCAACGCCCCGCCAATCTTTTAGAAAGAGGAGTGTGCATCTTTATGTTGCGTATTCTTAACTCAATCATAGTCATAGTTGTCACCTAAAAAAATGTTATAGTTGCTGGATTATGCATGAAGATGCGTACCAATTTTTTATTTTTATTTTTTGTTTTTTGTTTTTTTAATAGGAGATGATTGAGAAATAAATATTTCTCAATAGAGTGAGCTCTAGCCTCTAGGTGCTCTCCACAATCTATCATAACCTTGGTATTACAGATGCAATCAAGTTTGGGACACATGTGTCTTAAATATGATCGACAACAACAACACATGTATACACGAGAAGATGAGTCTTCTAATAAGTGTGACGACACTTTTTACCTGCATTAAGTGAGTTGAGCCATGACACACAACAGTGAAGTCTACTTATTCATTTGTTTACGCATGGAGAACTACAAGATTTATTTTTTGAAAGGTTACTCGATATTAACAATCAGAAGTTTTTCTTCATCCGTTTATTTACCCACAAGATACACCTTTTTCTAACATAGTACAGACGCAAGGGCTCATATAAACGTGCACACACTCATCACTATGAATGCACACACACACCTTACCCCTATGAGCACCTCCGAGAGACTGAGCCGACATATTATCTTGAGATTTTACGAAGTCACCGTAGGCGCCTTGTAGTCGTCAGGAACGTCTCCTCCCATTGAAAGCGTATCATCGAAAATCCTGAAAAAATCCAGCATAAATCCGAGTACAGTAACTAAAATGAGCACCTGCTGCCAGTGCCCTGCCGTGTGCTTGAAACCCTAATTTATTCGACCAGCGAGCGGTGGCAGCGGCGGCGGCAGGGAACTCAGGGGAAAGATGGAAAGCGGGTCAGGGAAGGGGACGGAGGGCGGTTCGGGCAAGGAGCAGGAGAGGAGAGTAGAGCAAACTCAAAAGGAAGCAGATGAGGAAGGAGAAGGAACTATCCAAGAAGACGGAGATCGAGTCCGGGTAGGGGACTGAGATCGAGTCCGGCAAGGACCAGGATGAGAAACTCAGGAAGGAGCTTAAGAAACTCACCAAGGAGTATGAGAGACTCAGGTTTGAGTTGTCTCAGGAGGGGGAGGGGAAGGAGATGGCACTCAACAACATAGAAATCGAGTTAGGGAAGGGGACCGAGAGGGATTCCATCAAGGAGCCGGAGATGGAGAGGGATTCTGATTCCGATTCTGGCGATGAGGATTCGGGGTCCCTCATAAGTATGGAGCCCCAATTGGGAATCAGCAAAGGGACGGGGACGGTGAGGGATTCCAGCAAGGAGCCAGCGATGGAGAGGGATGAGATGAAGGAGCAGAAGCAGAGTTGCAAAGAGAGGGATGAGATAGGCACGTTTTCAGGGAAGCACCAAATCCTGGTAAAGGAGCTCATCTCGGCGGAGAGGGAGCGCAAAGACTTGCTTGTCTCCATTACACCCACGTTTTCTCTCTGGAAACAAGTGGATTCTCAAAAAACATGGCGGAGACAGCCATGCGCTGCAGCTAGGGATGATGGGGAACAAGACCTTGCAGACTACCTCAACTCAATGCTCCAAGCCATGGAGGACGTGGGCCATCGGATGCTATCTATGTTGGATTTTCTCAACAAATCCGATTCTCCAGGGCCCATCTGCTTGTACAAGGCCAGCGAACTGCACAGCACAGCTGTCAGATTAAACATGCTCATCTCCAAGGAATTCAATACGGACCAGCACCTGGAGACGATGCAAGTGCAAGAGGAGGATCTTTCCGTCGACTTGTTGAGTCTTTTCACCAAGTATTCTCAGTTTCCAAATAATTACCACAACACATTGTCCCAGTTAGTTATGGAGGAGGATGAGGAGAAAAAGTATGAGGTCGCGAAGGTTGAAGAGGAGGAGCAGGACAAGGACGAATCCACAATGGAGTATCTCAAGGAAAGGATGGACATCGAGCAACAATTTCTCGCCTATGACCGGACATACTGGGAAGACGTGTGGGGCAGCAGGATCGGACGTTGCGGTAGATTTATGGATACAAGTAAGTAACTGCCTTTCTCCTTGTATCTGCTAGTATTGGTAATATTTATTTTCATGTACCACAATGCTTCTTCATTTCTCAATTATATATTATCATAAATAAATATCAGTAAGAATACATGAAATTAAAATTGCATTTATAATAGACTCAATGGATCATCGTTATCTTTGACAAGTTCATTCTCTTGGTAGTCCAACATCCTTTATGTTTCTTGCCTTTAGTAGTATTGCTTTGTGTCTGCCGCCCTGTCACCAATATTCC